>NC_029789.2:20410625-20418383 GCF_000816755.2 Arachis ipaensis
GGATGTGTGGGTTGATGGAATGATCGATGGACCCTACTCCCAGTAGTGCGGCCTTTTCGGGCGTGCATGACCCACCAACTGCTGCACACAACTTCAATCATCAATTCCACCCATCATACCAATACAAAGAAAAAAAAACTATACATATACAATATATACAAGTGGTAAAAGGGAATTTGTTATATCTATTTCACAACTTGTAGCCCCAAGTCCCCAACCCCCGAAACTACCATTGCAATGTACTTGCACCAAACTAGGCATGTAAATGTAATGTAATCATTCACTTTCCCCTAACCAACTAGCTAGCCATGTAAATGTAATCATCCTTCTGCTATATATGTTTGACCCCGCAGTCGTAGGGTCCTCTTTCACTTTCACTTACAGCCTATACATATATAACGGATAGATGTTTATCATTCTATATGATGATGATGATAGAGACTGCGATTATAATAATCCAGCAAGGCGAGACCTTCAATCAGGGGCACCCCACACATGCACAGCTTGGTAATAAAATATTTTTAATTAATTGAGACATAAACAAATTAAGGTATGGAGGAATGAAGGACAAGTTTATTTTGTCACCTCTGTGGTTGTGTTCTACTCTTACTGTCTTACATCTACAATGAACCATGGCCAGCTAGCATTTCTGAGCTAATAATAATGCAAACAAACAAATGCGGTGATAATTACATTATATTATAATTCTGTTCAACTAAAACAAAAGAAACAATATAGGTGGATCGCATGGTCCCCCCTGGCTATATCAGATATTCATATAAAACAAAATATAATATAATTTGCAAGGAAATACAAGAGTACCTTTTGGTGAGGATGTAGCAGTATCCCTATCATGAAGTGTTGCATTTTCATTCACCTTCCTCTCGCCCCCACGCTGAGATCCTTTCCTCGAAAGGCTCCTCTGCAACTTTTTTTTTAAAGTTATTTTTAAAAATAAAATTTATAAGTAAGACTAAAAGGGTTACACAGTTAAAATGGTTAAATTAGATAGCCTGCTGACGCTGTAATTTTAACCTTTCATAATCCGTTCAAAATAAATGTTAAGGGCGAAGTAATTGGTAGTACTAGCAATAATCTTGAGAAAGACACTTGAACCAGTGGGCGCCAAAAAACAAAAAAAAAAAGGAAAAAAGAAAAATCAATGGATATTGTCCTTTCAGTTCAGTGTATAATACTAATAATAAATTAACGACAGTGGCAATGTTCATTTCTTTTTAATATTAATATATAGGGAAAATGGCAGCATGATTGCGAAGTTTAGCATTAAGATTAATAAGTGCAATAGGCCAACAGCAATAATAATGCACCGAAAAAAATAATAAAAAAAGTGAGACTAGTAACTTTGAGCTTTGAGGAGTCTAAATTATGAATAAATTGGAGCAAGAGAAGAAAGAGAAGAGTAAATATGATTTAGGAAAGTAGAGAGGGAGAGGAGTACCGTGATTCTGGTATTATTATTAGGAGGAGGAGTGGTGGTGGTGGTGGTGGCGGCGGCGGCGGTGGTGGTGGGAAAAGAGGAAGAGAAGGCATTGATGTGTATGACAAAGCTATCGGCAGCAAAGCGATCCGAATCCAGAGGCTGATGACAAATGGCAATGGAACAGTTACAAATTAAAGAATTAAAGAATTAAGAAAGCAAGGTAGCTAATGAAGAAGGATTCTTGCCAACTTAGGAGTTTCCGCTATTTCCATCGCGCGCATACACTCGAATTGACCCCCCAAGGCTGTGTATATTTTTCCCCACAGTCCCAACCAGAAGAGAGAGAGAGAGAGAGCGGCAAAGGCACACGACACAGTAGATCACAGATGCATTTTGTCTCTGCGGACTTTCGTTTATATCATTTTGGAGTGCGTCTTTTCCCTCTCGCCTTTTCATCTAAGTTAAATATTCTTCTCACGTGAATTTTAGTCTACCCATACACTTTCATCTTTTCCAACTAGTTTCAATTAAATTTAGATGTTTGCTACTATACAATCATAAATTTATACGTACCGATACAATAAAAACAAGAACAAATTAAAATACGACATTTGGATTATATTTTTCACATCAGTAATTAATTTTTTTTTAAATATATATCATATCAATATTTTTACTAAACTATCTTTATATTTTAATAAAAATAAAAAATATTTTTTTATTTAATATTATAAAAAGATTTAAATATCTTTTTTCTTTTTATATTAAACAAAAACTATTCTAATCCTTTTAATTTACTCAAAATTCAATTAACCTTAATTTGAACCAAATTAAAAATTAAAATCACAATACATTTGATTATTCATATACTAGAAAATTACTTGATCTCTCATGAACCCTAATCTAATATCTGATATCCCATTCATAACAAAAAGAAGAACACACCTAAAAAATAAAATTATTCTTTATCATTGTATACCAATCTACCAATAAAATACATCCTCACCTCTAATCTCCTCCCCGAACAGCAGCAGCAGCTTATCTTCACCTTCTCCCTCCCTTGCAGCCGTGCTCTGTCTCCATCGTTCTTCACGCTTCACGCAGTAGCAGCACGCACGAGCAGCCGCCTTATCGTTCTCCACGCATCAACAGCCTTGTGTCGCCCTCCGTGCAGTGCAGCCATCGTGTCGTCCTCCACGTAGCAGCAACCCCGTATCGCTCTCCGTGCCTTCCTCCACTCCTCCCTGCAGTTGCCACTCTCTGTGTAACATGGTAGTTTCCAAAGGTGTGTAACAAATATACCCAGTTCATTTTGTGGCATTCAAATTGAAGTAAATAATTCAGTGTTTTGGTGATTCAATATTAACTTTCTATATTTTTGTAATGTACAGAGCACCAATGAAAAACTGTTATTGACTTAGCTGGTAGACTTGTAGTCGTTGACTTGGTGGAATATATTGTAGCTAAGAATTATTGATCTTTAATTTCTATGAACAATTGCAAAGGCTTTAATTTGTTTAGTTGTTTTTATTGTGTTATGTTATGTCTATATAAACCAATTGCTTTGGATCCTCAATTGCAATATATCCTTGATTTTGCAGGTTCGGTCCAGTGAACTTGTTCTGGAGTACACGCTAGACAAAGCAATGACATTGTTTTTGGCATGCCTCAAGGATTTTGCAGAATTTGCCAAGTCCAAAGATCAAGAAAATAATATTCCACCTGAGAAATGTTTCAAACTTTCATATAAGTACCATCGCATATAATACTAATACATATTAATTGTAGTGAGTTTTATCTTTGGACACTGACCAAATGCCTAAAAATTTACCTTCCACTGTTTCACATTTAGATCATCATTACTCTTAATTGTCGGATGAAGAGAAATTTGGTGTTGGTGTCATCAAATTTAAATCCTTTGGAATTACATTTCATGCCTTTTGCTAAGTATGTTGATGAAGAATTATGGAGGGAATAATACCCAAGGGTTCATTTTTTCTAATCTCTGAGAGAGTAATGTGATGTGACTCAAGGCATAACTTATGATATCCATGAGCATGTTATTTAATTAGTCATAGCTGATGGAATTTATGTTGCTTTTGAACAAATGCATGAGATTTACAGCTCTTCGAGTCTTTTCTGCAAAGAGGAAAGAACCAAAGTAAGTCTGCTCTGTGTCCATAATCTCTTCTGGTGCATATCCAGGCTGGATTTCTATCTCTGCTCTTCCCTTTCTTTATTAAATACAAAAATACAGATAGTAGACTGTAGAATGGGAATGAGCTAAGCTTTACTATGTTTGTGCTTTGATGTGGACTGGTATTTATGAACAATTCTTTACATGCCTTCATATCAGATCTCTAAATCACATGTTTAGTAATTGATAAATTTTGCTTATCTATAAATAGTTTGTGAGCTGAGTTTTTCACTGATAATAGTTCTTGAAATTTTTCTGAAGGTTTGCTTTTTCAAGACCTTTACATTTGGGTGTTGGATCTTGCATTAAATTTTATCCAAACAAATTTCTTCTTTACTTGAGAGCCCAAAGTTGGCTGTGAAATAGAATAAACTTTCACATGGGTCAAAAGTTGCTTCATTGTTTCTTTCACGTAGGGCTTAATACATCCAATTTAGGGGTGGCAACGGGGCGGGTAGGGGAGGATTTTTGCTCTACCCGACCTCGCCCCGCCTTACAATAACCCGCATAAAACCCGCCCCGCTCCTACCCGCGGGTAGTAAATGGTTGAACCCTAACCCGTCCCTGCGGGTACCCGCTCCGCCCCTATAATTATTAAAATCTAATAAATAAAATTAAATTTCAAAATTTATATAACCATCATCACATATATAACATAAATTAAAGTAAAAATTTAAATACGATACAATATTATTAATTATTTTACTAATTATTTTACATATATTATATATATTGGGGTGGATAGGGCGGATATTACCTAAACATGACCCGCTTCCTCCTTCCAAGACCACGCCCTGCTAAAAATTCACCCCGAACAAGTAGGGGCAGAATGGATACCTGTGAATTTGAGTAATGTTGTCATTCCTATAGACAAGGGAAGAATAAATTCAAAACAGCAAATACATAACACACATGTGGAATCCAAGAACCTCTCTCTTGGTTGTTTTGCTTTTTGACCGATGGGAACAGAGAACTTCTTTTGAAGAAGTCCTTCTTTTTGTTGTTATTTTATATGAATAAGTATTAATTCTTGGTTAAAGAAGATTCTTTATTATTTAAAAATTCTACTAATTTGATTATTTATTAAGTAATATTTATCTATTAAAGTAATGTCCCAAATAGCCTCTAAAATTTTTAACTTGAATCAATTAAGTCCCTCACTTTTTAAAATGACCAAATTAACTTTTAACTCGCGAAAACATGAATTCACGTTAGTCCAAAACTCACCAGCAATTTTAATATTGTTGATGCGTGCTCTTAAGTGCAGTACGCTGATGTGGACAAATAATGAGTTCAACTCAAATTAGTATCCAAAATTTGTTTAAAAAACTTAAATTAATCCATTATCAATTATCTTCATTTGTTTTGGTATGTTCATCGTCTCCTCTTTTCTACTATTCATTGTCTCTTCTCTGAAGTTCGTCTTATTTGCTCTTCTACGTGAGGCATGATGGGCGATGGTGATAGAATATATATGTAAAAAATAACATAAATAAAAATAACTAGTAAAAAAAATTATAGTTTGGCAATTAAAAGTTGGATAAAAAAAGATCATTAACCATAACTTGTATATTAAATTTAAATTATATATAATGTAGGCCATAAAACTTCAATAAGGATTCAACTTAAACTAAAAAAAGACTTCATTAACATTAAAAAAAAGATAACTAGAATGAAACCTTACATAATTAACAAAGAACAAAAATAATAAATAATAGAAAAAAAAGTTCATATAAACAGAAATAATAAAAATTTCATAAATAATACAATAACATGCGTAAAGGATAAAGTTGGTAAAAGATAAATAAAGATTGAACGTTGATGGCTAAAAGCCCGTTAGTGAAACGAAGAAGCTCAAAATGGTTGCTTCCACGTGATTTTGAATGCAAAATCACTTCTGCGCTCATGAATAAAAAATTTGCCAAACCAAAAATTGAAACTTTCAAAAAAATCTAAACGTGCTTCTTCTCTTCTAACCCTTCAACAATATACAAACATAAAAGTTCATATGGGATCGTATCTTACATTTGACTCAAAAAATCAAAGAAAATAGAAAAAGAAAGTTGTATCTACAATGTTTATCTTTCAGAAGGAATACATTTTCACTTAAAACAACGAATAAAATATGTCATGAAAGAATTGGATTCGCTTGACAAGTTAGCTTCAGAAAATCCCAACATATTTTCTAAGTTCTGGGAATCAACCTTGACCATGAATGATGGATCTTCACCACCTGTTTTCCAAACCTACCAAGTTCCTCTCCAATTACCCAATCACATCAAATAAAGTTTCCTATCATCTAAATATATGACTCGATTCAATTTTGCATCAATACATTAACCGTCTATAATGCACTGAATAAACTTTTTCTCTGCTTAATTTTAAATTGAACAGATCTTTTATAATCACAAAAATAAATAATTCTTTCAAATTTTAAGCTAATAAGGCATTCCAGTGAGATTTTTGAGTGAATTTTTTTTAACTGCTTCGACTAAACTAAACCATTCTATATAATTGTGATGATCCTATGCCTTGAGTAATACTGACATTATATATATCTACGAGCAATTATACTGAGAGGTTAATCTAACGTAAGATAATTTTATCAAAAGCCTTAGAAACCAAGGAAATTGGATTCTTGATTTGCCAGTAAGCAAAAACAACCAAATAGAAAATTAGAAATTTTAAAAACCTAGATTTCGTAAAAAAGTGAATCGAAGACATGAAGACCTAACAAATTTGAAGCCCGCTTCTAATAGAAAAGCTCTACTTCTAATCATTTATTCAAAACAGAAAAAGCCTTTCACTGACCCCTGTGCTGGAAAAAAGAACTAGTAGCAAAATTTGCATTTCCATACATAGAAAAAGGCATGGATTCAACTTACAAATCAAAACACAACTTCACAATTCAACTCACAAATCACAAAGAACTAGTAAAACAAATTTACAATTCAACTCACAAATCAAAAAACAAATTCACAACTCACATTTAAATATCTAAGTGAAGCAAACACAATGCAGAGTGCGTGTAGAACAACCTCAGGATTGTTCACATACATGTCACAACCCACATTCAGCATAAACGGAGCATTTGTCAACAATCCAGAGACTCTAGTCTGTTCATAATTTTGAAGCAAAAGACTCAATAATAAGTTTTCATCATGTCACATTGGAGTTTTTAGCTACAATATATTCCACCAAGTCAACGACTACAAGTCTACAAGCTAAGTCAATAACAGTTTTTTATTGGTGCTCTGTACATTGCAAAAATATAGAAAGTTAATATTGAATCACCAAAACACTGAATTATTTACTTCAATTTGAATGCCACGAAATGAACTGGGTATATTTGTTACACACCTTTGGAAACTACCATGTTACACAGAGAGTGGCAACTACAGGGAGGAGTGGAGGAAGGCACGGAGAGCGATACGGAGTTGCTGCTACGTGGAGGACGACACGATGGCTGCACTGCACGGAGGGCGACACAGGGCTGTTGATGCGTGGAGAACGATAAGGCGGCTGCTCGTGCGTGCTGCTACTACGTGAAGCGTGAAGAACGATGGAGACAGAGCACGGCTGCAAGGGAGGGAGAAGGTGAAGATAAGCTGCTGCTGCTGTTCGGGGAGGAGATTAGAGGTGAGGATGTATTTTATTGGTAGATTGGTATATAATGATAAAGAATAATTTTATTTTTTAGGTGTGTTCTTCTTTTTGTTATGAATGGGATATCAGATTAGGGTTCATGAGAGATCAAGTAATTTTCTAGTATATGAATAATCAAATGTATTGTGATTTTAATTTTTAATTTGGTTCAAATTAAGGTTAATTGAATTTTGAGTAAATTAAAAGGATTAGAATAGTTTTTGTTTAATATAAAAAGAAAAAGGAAAAAGGAGTCTTTTTATAATATTAAATAAAAAAATATTTTTTATTTTTATTAAAATATAAGGATAGTTTAGTAAAAATATTGATATGATATATATTTAAAGAAAAAAAAATTAATTACTGATGTGGAAAATATAATCCAAGTTTCGTGTTTTAATTTGTTCTTGTTTTTATTGTACCGGTACGTATAAATTTATCATCGTACCATAGCAAACACCTTAAATTTATGGCA
>NC_029789.2:20418734-20445053 GCF_000816755.2 Arachis ipaensis
TAATATTCATATTTGAAGTAAATTTTAAAATTAAATTATAACTTTTAAAATAATTATTTAAATACATATAAAAAAATTTTTAAAAATGATTTTTTTATAATAATTTTTTTTATTTTTTTAAATAAATACTTTAAAATTAAAAAATTAAACAGAAAATAATTTATTTATAAGTTATTTTTAATATAAATATTTATTGTTTAAATTTTTTTCGAAAAAAAACTTAAATATTGGTTAAAGACTCTCATACAATTATTTTTGCATAAAATTAATAGTTATACGTAGTTTAATAATAATTTGATTAAATATTTTAAATTATCTATCAAATTTTAACTAACAATTTTAAGTAAAGAAAATTTGCACATAAATTTTGAAAAAAAAATTGTCAACTCTCGTGTAGGTACATTTTGTTTTGTTATTTCAAAGCTGCATTAGTGCTTGCACATTTACCACTTGTTAGTCGTTACTTTATCAATTATCAATTTATCTTTTGGGTTAACCACTAATTATACCCCCGAATTTTGTAAACGCTGACAATAATGCCCCTCACTTTTATTATCGACAAAAATATCGTTGGATAATTTAAAAACGTGCACCAAATGCCCGTCCGGCAAGTGATGTCTTCTCCGTTGACGGAAGTGTGTGATGTGGCAAACGAAAAAGCTTGTGTGGCAAACGGAAAGCTTACCTGGACCCGTTCCCAAATTTTCTAATTCATTAACCCTAATCCCCAATTGCAAAATGAGAACGTGATGCATCTGAGTAGCCGTTCAACCATGGATGCAGCAGGTATGAAGCGAAGGTCTGCGTCAATGGAAGGACAAGTGCAAGACAACTCCATAAAAAGGAGGGCGTAGGAGTTCCTCTCAGAAATTTCTGAAATTGACTACTGGACCCGCCTAGAAGCATCTGTTACCAAGCTGCAAGAAGCTATGGAACAACTTAAGGAAGAACAGCAGAATCAAAACTGCATGCTCTGCAAACTGCTGAAGGAACAGGAGAAGCAGGGGCGTGAGCTACAGGAGCTGAAGCGCCAGAAGCTCTCCCTTGAAGGACCAAGCACCCCACAGACTGAGGGAGCATCCACTTCTCAAAATTAAGGTTGTTGAGTCCTAACTCTGTGATAACCTTTATTATTAAGAGTCTATTTTAAGAGTCATTTATTTTTCTGTTTTTTTTTTTAACTTTTCTGTCTTCTATTATTATTAGTTTGCTCTTATATTTATTTTTGAGTCTTATTGTCATTCCATGATTAATAAAATTTAAAGCTTATGTCTTAAAGCTATGAATGTCCTATGAATCCATCACCTTTCTTAAATAAAAAGTGTTTTTAATTGAAAAAGAAAAAGAAGTACATGAATTTCAAATTTTAAAACAGTTTAATTATTTTGATGTGGTGGCAATACTCTTGTTTTCTGAATGAATGCTTGAACAGTGCATATGTTTGAATTTGTTGTTTATGAATGTTAAAATTGTTGGCTCTTGAAAGAATGATGAAAAAGGAGAAGTGTTATTGATAATCTGAAAAATAAAAAAAATTGATTCTTGAAACAAGAAAAAGTAGTGAATAGAAAAGAAAAAAAAAAGAAGAGAGGATGATATGCGAAAAAAAAAGAGAAGAAAAAGAAAGAAAAAGCAAGCAGAAGAAGCCAATAGCCCTTTAAACCAAAAGGCAAGGGTAATAAAAAGGATCCAAGGCTTTGAGCATCAGTGGATAGGAGGGCCCTCAGGAATAAAATCCTGGCCTAAGCGGCTAAACCAAGCTGTCCCTAATCATGTGCTTGTGGCGTGAAGGTGTCAAGTGAAAACTTGAGACTGAGCAGTTAAAGTCGTGGTCCAAAGCAAAAAAAAGAGTGTGCTTAAGAGCTTTGGACACCTCTAATTAGGGACTCTAGCAAAGCTGAGTCACAATCTGAAAAGGTTCACCCAGTTATGTGTCTGTGGCATTTATGTATCCGGTGGTAATACTGGAAAATAAAATGCTTTGGGTCACGGCCAAGACTCATAAAGTAGCTGTGTTCAAGAATCAACACACTTAACTAGGAGAATCAATAACACTATCTGAATTTTGAGTTCCTATAGATGTCAATCATTCTGAACTTCAAAGGAAAAAGTGAGATGCCAAAACTGTTCAGAAGCAAAAAGCTAATATCCCCGCTCATCTAATTAAGACTGATCTTCATAGATATTTTTGAAATTCATTGTATATTCTCTTCTTTTTATCCTATTTGATTTTCAGTTGCTTGGGGACAAGCAACAATTTAAGTTTGGTGTTGTGATGAGCGGATAATTTATACGCTTTTTGGTATTATTTTTAGTATGTTTTCAATAGATTTTAGTTAGTTTTTATTATATTTTTATCAGTTTTTATTTAAAATTCACTTTTCTGGACTTTACTATGAGTTTGTGTATTTTTCTGTGATTTCAGGTATTTTTTGCTTGAAATTGAGGGACCTGAGCAAAAATCTGATTCAGAGGCTGAAAAAGGACTGCAGATGCTGTTGGATTCAGACCTCCCTGCACTCGAAGTGGATTTTCTGGAGCTACAGAAGCCTAATTGGCGCTATCTCAATTGCGTTGGAAAGTAGACATCCTGGGCTTTCCAGCAATATATAATAGTCCATACTTTGCCCAAGATTTGATGGCCCAAACCGGCATTCCAAGTCAGCTTAAGAATTCTGGCGTTTAACACCAGAACTGGCATAAAAGCTGGAGTTAAACGCCCAAACTGGCACAAAAACTGGCGTTTAATTCCAAGAAAAGTCTCTACACATGAAAGCTTCAATGATCAACCCAATCACACACCAAGTGGGTCCCCGAAGTGGATTTTTACACTAAACACCCTAGCTTACTCATTTTCTGTAACCCTAGGTCACTAGTTTTACTATAAAAACTACTTTTAGTAATTCATCTTGTACCTCACGACATTCTACACATTTCATATTGTATCTTCTACGGCATGAGTCTCTAAACCCCATTGTTGGGGGTGAGAAGCTCTGCTGTTCTTCATGAATTAATGCAATTACTACCGTTTTCCATTCTATCACGCTTGCTTCTATTCTAAGATATTCATTCGCACTTCAACTTAATGAATGTGATGATCCGTGACACTCATCATCATTCTCACCTATGAATGCGTTCCTGACAACCACCTCCATTCTATCTTAGATTGAATGAATATCTCTTAGCCTCATGATTCAGATCAGAGTCTTCGTGGTATAAGCTAGAATTATTGGCGGCTATTCCTAAGATCCGAAACGTCCAAACCTTGTCTGTGGTATTCTGAGTAGGATCTGGGAAGGGATGACTATGACGAGCTTCAAACTCGCGAGTGTTGGGCGTAGTGACAGACGCAAAAGGATCAATGGATCCTATTCCGACATGATCGAGAACTGACAGATGATTAGCCGTGCGGTGACAGCGCATTTGGAACATTTTCACTGAGAGGACGGGAAGTAGCCATTGACAACGGTGATGCCCAACATAAAGCTTGCCATGGAAGGAGTCTTGCGTGCATGAAGAAGAAGACAGTAGGAAAGCAGAGATTCAAAAGACAAAGCATCTCCAAAACCTCAACATGTTCTCCATTACTGCAAAACAAGTATTTATTTCATGTTCTTTTACTTTTTACAATTAAATCTGAGAATTATTGATATTCTGACTAAGAGTTACAAGATAACCATAGCTTGCTTCAAGTCGACAATCTCCGTGGGATCGACCCTTACTCACTTAAGGTATTACTTGGACGACCCAGTGCACTTGCTGGTTAGTTGTGCGGAATTGCAAAAGTGTGATTGTGATTTCGTGCACCAAGTTTTTGGCGCCGTTGCCGAGGATTGTTCGAGTTTTGACAACTGACGGTTTATTTTGTTGCTTAGATTAGGAATAATTTATTTTGGTTTAGAGTCTTTTATTTGAGTTTAGTTTTATATTTTAAGTTTGTTGTCAATTGCATGCTGTTATTTTCTTTCAGTTTTTCGAATTTTCATGTTCTTAGTTCTTTCTTGATCTTTAAAATTTCTAAGTTTGGTGTCTTCTTTGTGTTTTCCTTTATATTTTGGAAAATTTGTGTTTAATTTTCCAAAAATTTTAAGTTTGGTCTCCCTTGTGCTTTTATATACTTAAAAAATTTTTCAAAAAAGTGTTCTTGGTGTTCATCTTGACATTCAAAGTTTTCTTGTTTGCTCTCTTTGTTTTGATCTAAAATTTCTAGGTTTAGTGTCATTTTGTTATTTTTCTCTTTCATCATTAAAATTCAAAAATCAAAAAAATATCTTTTCCTTATTTTACTCATAAATTTCGAAATTTTGCATTAAATTAGTCAAAGATTTTTAAAATCATATCTTTTTTTTAGTCAAGTCAAAATTATAATTTAAAAAATTGATCTTTTCAAATCTTTTTAATTTCTTCAATCATATCTTTTCAATCATATCTCTTTTTTTTTAAATTGCAATCATATCTTCTTAATCATATCTTCTTCAAAATAATTTTCAATCATATTTTTTTGATTGCTCTTTCCAAAATCTTTTTAAGCAATTAATTAATTTAGTTTTCAATTTGCTTTTATTTTCTTCTAATTTTTGAAAGTTCTATTTTATTTTTTTATTTATTTCGTTTTATTTTATTCGGTTAATTTTAATTAAAATAAAATAAAAATAAAAATATATTTTATTTGCAATCCACATCATCTCCCTTTCTCCATCATGGACCTAAGTGGAAATGAGCAGTCCAGAAGGACTCTAGGGTCATATGCTAACCCCATTACAGCTGCATATGGGAGTAGCATCTGTATACCTCCCATCAAAGCAAGCAGTTTTGAGCTAAATCCTCAGCTCATTATCATGGTGCAGCAAAATTGTCAGTATTCTGGTCTTCCACAGGAAGAACCTACTGAGTTTTTGGCACAGTTCTTACAAATTGCTGACACAGTACGTGATAAAGAAGTGAATCAGGATGTCTACAGATTATTACTGTTTCTATTTGCTGTAAAAGATCAAGCTAAGAGGTGGTTAAATAACTAACCCACAGCAAGTATAAAAACATGGAGATAGTTATCAGACAAATTCCTGAATCAATTTTACCCTCCAAAAAGGATGACACAGCTAAGGCTGGACATCCAAGGCTTTAAACAAGAGGATCATGAATCCCTCTATAATGCCTGGGAGAGGTACAGAGGGATGCTAAGGAAATGCCCCTCTGAAATGTTTTCAGAGTGGGTACAGTTAGACATCTTCTACTATGGGCTTACAGAAAGAGCTCAAATGTCTCTAGACCACTCAGCTGGTGGATCTATACACATGAGAAAGACGATTGAAAAAGCTCAAGAACTCATAGATACGGTTGCTAGAAATCAGCATCTGTACTCAAGCCGTGAGTCCTCTATAAAAGAAGAGGCTAGGACAGTAACTACTGATCCAAATCCTCAAGAACAGATTGTTGAACTTAATCAGCAATTACTCCTTATGACAAAACAATTAGCAGAAATTAAAGAGATGTTCCAAGACACTAAAAAGGCTAACAAGAATATGGAAGCACAATTGAATCAGACAAGACAGCAGCTATCTAAACAGATAACAGAAGAATGCCAAGCTGTCCAATTAAGGAGCGGAAAGACATTGAATAATTCAGCTCAAAGTAGCAGAAAGCCAAGAAAGGAACAACTGACAGAGGATGACCAAACCACTGCCCAAAATCCCTCTGAGGACAGCAAGAGCCCAGAGAGGAATTATTTTGGCGTTCAAACGCCAGAAAATGGTGAAAAGCTGGCGTTAAACACCCAGTGGATGCCCACTTCTGGCGTTCAAACGCTAGAAAAGGGTGGGAAGCTGGCGTTAAACGCCCATCCAGCATCCAATCCTGGCGTTCAAACGCCAATGAGGGATCAGACACCTGCAAGTGCTGATAGTAACCCCTCTAAGAAGGCTTCTCCAACCACCTCTGTAAGGAATTAACCTGCAGCAACTAAGGTTGAAGAATATAAAGCCAAGATGCCTTATCCTCAGAAACTCCGCCAAGCGGAGCAGGATAAACAACTTGTCCGCTTTGCAGACTATCTCAGGACTCTTGAAATAAAGATCCCATTTGCAGAGGCACTTGAGCACATACCCTCTTATGCTAAGTTCATGAAAGAGATCTTAAGTCATAAGAAGGATTAGAGAGAAACTGAAAAAGTTTTTCTCACTGAAAAATGCAGTGCAGTCATTCTGAAAAGCTTACCAGAGAAGCTTACAGATCCAGAAAGCTTTATGATACCGTGCACATTAGAGGGTGCTTGCACCAAGACAGCTCTATGTGACCTTAGAGCAAGTATCAACCTAATACCTGCATCCACTATCAGAAAGCTTGGCTTGACTGAAGAAGTCAAACCAACCCGGATATGTCTTCAACTTGCTGATAGCTCCATTAAATATCCATCAGGCCTAATTGAGGACATGATTGTCAAGGTTGGGCCATTTGCCTTTCCCACTGACTTTGTAGTGCTGGAAATGGAGGAGCACAAGAGTGCAACTCTCATTCTAGGAAGATCTTTCCTAGCAACTGGATGAACTCTTATTGATGTACAAAAAGGGGAAGTGACCCTGAGAGTCAATGAGGATGAGTTCAAGTTAAATGCTGTTAAAGCCATGCAACATCCAGACACATCAAATGACTGCATAAGCACTGATATTATTGACTCTTTGGTGGAAGAGATCAACATGACTGAGAGTCTTGAATCAGAGCTAGAGGACATCTTTAAAGATGTTCAGCCTGATTTGGAGGAACCAGAGGAAATAAAAGAACCTCTAAAAATCCCTCAGGAAGAGGAGAAACCTCCTAAACCCGAGCTCAAACCACTACCACCATCCCTAAAATATGCATTTTTTGGGAGAGGGTGACACTTTTCCAGTGATCATAAGCTCTGCTTTAAATACACAAGAAGAGAAAGCACTAATTCAAGTGCTAAGGACACACAAGACAGCTCTTTGGTGGTCCATAAGTGATCTTAAGGGCATTAGCCCAGCAAGATGCATGCACAAGATCCTATTAGAGGATGATACTAAGCCAGTGGTTCAACCACAGAGGCGGCTAAATCCAACCATGAAGGAGGTGGTGCAGAAAGAGGTCACTAAGTTACTAGAGGCTGGGATTATTTATCCTATTTCTGATAGTCCCTGGGTGAGCCCTGTCCAAGTTGTCCCCAAGAAGGGAGGCATGACAGTAGTTCATAATGAAAAGAATGAACTGGTTCCCACAAGAACAGTTACAGGGTGGCGTATGTGTATTGACTACAGAAGGCTCAATACAGCCACCAGAAAGGATCATTTTTCTTTACCATTCATAGACCAGATGCTAGAGAGACTAGCAGGCCATGAATACTACTGCTTTTTGGATGGCTATTCAGGCTACAACCAAATTGCAGTGGATCCTCAAGACCAAGAGAAAACAGCATTCACATGTCCATCGGGAGTATTTGCTTACAGAAGAATACCTTTTGGTCTGTGCAATGCACCTGCAACCTTTCAGAGGTGCATGCTCTCTATCTTCTCTGATATGGTAGAGAAGTTTCTGGAAGTCTTCATGGATAACTTTTTAGTATTTGGAGACTCATTCAGCTCCTGTCTTGATCATCTAGCACTTGTCCTGAAAAGGTGCCAAGAGACTAACCTGGTCTTAAACTGGGAAAAATGTCACTTTATGGTGACTGAAGGAATTGTCCTTGGGCACAAAATTTCAAGCAAGGGAATAGAGGTAGATCAAGCCAAGGTAGAGGTGATTGAAAAATTACCACCACCTGCCAATGTTAAGGCAATCAGAAGCTTTCTGGGGCATGCAGGATTCTATAGGAGGTTCATAAAGGATTTTTCAAAAATTGCAAAACCTCTAAGCAACCTGCTAGCTGCTGACACGCCATTTGTGTTTGACACAGAGTGTCTGTAGGTGTTTGAAACCCTGAAAGCCAAGCTGGTCACAGCACCAGTCATCTTTGCACCCGACTGGACATTACCATTCGAATTAATATGTGATGCCAGTGACCATGCCATTGGTGCAGTGTTGGGACAAAGGCATAACAAGATTCTGCACATCATTTACTATGCCATTCGTGTTCTAAATGACGCACAGAAGAATTACACAACCACAGAAAAAGAGCTGCTAGTAGTGGTTTATGCCATTGACAAGTTTAGATCTTATTTAGTAGGATCAAAAGTGATTGTGTACACTGACCATGCTGCTCTTAAATATTTACTCACAAAGCAGGATTCAAAACCCAGGCTCATAAGATAGGTGTTGCTTCTGCAAGAGTTTGATATAGAAATAAGAGACAGAAAAGAGACAGAGAACTAGGTAGCTGATCACCTGTCCCGGATAGAACCAGTAGCTGGGGCATCCCTCCCTTCTACTGAGATCTCTGAGACCTTTCCAGATGAGCAACTCTTTACCATTCAGGAAGCACCATGGTTTACAGACATTGCAAATTACAAAGCTGTGAGGTTCATACCCCAGGAGTACAGCAGGGTGCAAAAGAAAAAACTAATTTCTGATGCAAAGTACTACTTGTGGGATGAACCATATCTCTTTAAGAGATGTGCAGATGGAATGATCCGCAGATGCGTCCCTAGAGAGGAGGCACAGAAGATCCTGTGGCATTGCCATGGATCACAGTATGGAGGACACTTTGGAAGTGAGCGCACAGCCACTAAAGTCCTCCAATGTGGCTTCTACTGGCCTACTCTCTATAGAGATGCCTGAGAGTTTATGCGTAACTGTGACAGTTGCCAAAGAGTTGGCAACTTACCTCATGGTTACTCCATGCCTCAACAAGGGATCTTAGAGATTGAGTTGTTTGATGTATGGGGTATTGACTTCATGGGTCCTTTTCCACCATTATACTCAAACACTTACATTCTGGTGGCAGTAGACTACGTATCTAAATGGGTGGAGGCAATTGCCACACCCACTAATGATACCAAGACTGTGCTGAAGTTCCTCTAGAAACATATTTTCAGCAGATTTGGTGTTCCCAAAGTACTAATCAGTGATGGGGGCACCCATTTCTACAATAAACAGCTTTACTCTGTCATGGTCCGATATGGAATCAGCCACAAAGTAGCAACTTCGTATCATCCACAGACAAATGGGCAGGCTGAAGTCTCTAATAGAGAGCTAAAAAAATTCCTGGAATGGACTGTAATTGCTCGTAGAAAGGATTGGGCAAAGAGCTTAGATGATACTATGTGGGCATACAGAACAGCATTCAAGACTCCTATAGGAACCTCTTCATACCAGCTTGTGTATGGCAAGGCCTGTCATCTGTCCGTGAAACTGGAACATAAAGCCTACTGGGCAACCAGATTCCTAAACCTGGATGCTAAGTTAGCTGGTGAGAAAAGATTGCTCTAGCTAAATGAGCTAGAGGAGTTCAGACTCAATGCTTTTGAAAATGCAAAAATTTATAAGAAAAAAGCAAAAAAGTGGCATGACAAGAAATTGTCATCCAGAGTCTTTGAGCCAGGACAAAAAGTTCTGCTGTTCAACTCTAGGCTTAGATTATTCCCCGGGAAATTAAAATCCCGGTGGAGGGGACCATATGTGATTACAGGAGTGTCACCATATGGATATGTTGAGCTTCAAGATATTAATTCTGACAAAAAGTTCATTGTTAATGGACAAAGAATCAAACATTATCTTGAAAGTAATTTTGAGCAAGAATGCTCAAAACTGAGGCTTGAATGAAGCTCAGTAGAGGTCTAGCTAAAGATAATAAAGAAGCGCTTACTGGGAGGCAATCCAGCCATTAGCAGGTTATTTGTTTTAAATAATACCTGTAGAAATTTGATATACACTTTCTTCAAAGGTTAATCATCAAAATTGAAGGAATTCACAGCGTTACAGAAGGATTCAGCGCAAAAAGCAGAGAAAAGGAGCTTGCTGACAAGAAAATGCCAGTAAAGGGCATTTTGGGCGTTAAACGCCAGAATGGGTACCATTCTGGGCGTTTAACGCCAGAATTGCAGCATCCTAGGCATTCAGCAAAATGTCCAGTGATAAAGGGGTTTCTGGCGTTTAACGCCAGCCAGGGTACCTGGCTGGGCGTTAAACGCCCATAATGGCCAACAATTGGGCGTTAAACGCGAGAATGGATACCATTCTGGGCGTTTAACACCAGAAAGGCAGGGGGAGGAGATTTTGTTTCCAAATTCAAATTTTTTTTCAAATTTTCATGTTTTAACTCATAATTTTTTCCATAAACATGTTTCAAACTTTCATTATTCACCCTCAATTTTCAAAAATTCAACAATTCTTTAAATCTCTTTTTCAATTTTCTTTCAAATCCTTCCCAAATCTTCTTCAAAAACTCAAGTATCTTTTCAATTTCTTTTCAAATCTTTTCAAACCCATCATATCATCTCTTATTTCTTATATGCATGACCAAATTATCAGATTTAATCCCTTTATATCTTTTTCAATCGAAAATCTCATCTTTTTCATATCATGGTTTTATTTTCTTCCATCAATCATATCTCTATGCATATCTCTTTCAAAATTTTCGAAATCCCTCCCCTCCTCTTATAAATACACATTCGGCCATCCCTTCCTCTCCACCATTCGAATTTGCCTCTTCCCCTCTCTCTCCCCTTTCCTTTCTTTTGCTTGAGGGCAAGCAAACCTCTAAGTTTGGTGTGTTTTTCCGTGATCACTGAGCTAAGACTCATCAAGATCATGGCACCTAAGGGAAAGCAAACCAAATCAAGAGGCAAGAAAGAGAATACTCCAAAGAGTCTTTGGAATCAAGAGAGGTTCCTAACCAAAGAACATGCAGACCATTACCACAAAATAATGGGTCTGAGGTCAGTGATCCCGGAAGTTAAATTCAATATGAAAGAAGATGAATATCCGAAGATCCAAGAGCAAATTCGAAACAGAGGATGGGAAATTCTAGCTAATCCTGAAACAAAGGTTGGAAGAAACATGGTTCAGGAATTCTACTCAAATCTGTGGCTAACAGATAAGCAGAGAATAACTGGAACCTCCTTTCATACCTACCGAACCATGGTCAGAGGGAGGCTTATTTACTTCCATCTGGACAAAATAAGAGAGGTCTTCAAATTGTCTCAACTACAAGATGATCCAGAATCCTTTAATAGGAGAATGGTGAGAGTAGATAAGGGGTTGGATCAAGTTCTACAAGACATATGCCTCCCTGGACATGGAACAACTTAAGGAAGAACAGCAGAATCAAAACTGCATGCTCTGCAAACTGCTGAAAGAACAGGAGAAGCAGGGGCGTGAGCTACAGGAGCTGAAGCGCCAGAAGCTCTCCCTTGAAGGACCAAGCACCCCACAGATTGAGGGAGCATCCACTTCTCAAAATCAAGGTTGTTGAGTCCTAACTCTGTGATAACCTTTATTATTAAGAGTCTATTTTAAGAGTCATTTATTTTTCTGTTTTTTTTTTTTACTTTTCTGTCTTCTATTATTATTAGTTTGCTCTTATATTTATTTTTGAGTCTTATTGTCATTCCATGATTAATAAAATTTAAAGTTTATGTCTTAAAGCTATGAATGTCCTATGAATCCATCACCTTTCTTAAATAAAAAGTGTTTTTAATTGAAAAAGAAAAAGAAGTACATGAATTTCAAATTTTAAAACAGTTTAATTATTTTGATGTGGTGGCAATACTCTTGTTTTTTGAATGAATGCTTGAACAGTGCATATGTTTGAATTTGTTGTTTATGAATATTAAAATTGTTGGCTCTTGAAAGAATGATGGAAAAGGAGAAGTGTTATTGATAATTTGAAAAATAAAAAAAATTGATTCTTGAAGCAAGAAAAAACAGTGAATAGAAAAAAAAAAGAAGAGAGGATGATATGTGAAAAAAAAAAGGAGAAGAAAAAGAAAGAAAAAGCAAGCAGAAGAAGCCAATAGCCCTTTAAACCAAAAGGCAAGGGTAATAAAAAGGATCCAATGCTTTGAGCATCAGTGGATAGGAGGGCCCTCAGGAATAAAATCCTGGCCTAAGCGGCTAAACCAAGCTGTCCCTAACCATGTGCTTGTGGCGTGAAGGTGTCAAGTGAAAACTTGAGACTGAGCGGTTAAAGTCGTGGTCCAAAGCAAAAAAAAGAGTGTGCTTAAGAGCTCTGGACACCTCTAATTGGGGACTCTAGCAAAGCTAAGTCACAATCTGAAAAGGTTCACCCAGTTATGTGTCTGTGGCATTTATGTATCCGGTGGTAATACTGAAAAACAAAATGCTTTGGGTCACGGCCAAGACTCATAAAGTAGCTGTGTTCAAGAATCAACACACTTAACTAGGAGAATCAATAACACTATCTGAATTCTGAGTTCCTATAGATGCCAATCATTCTGAACTTCAAAGGAAAAAGTGAGATGCCAAAACTGTTCAGAAGCAAAAAGCTAATATCCCCGCTCATCTAATTAAGACTGATCTTCATAGATATTTTAGAAATTCATTATATATTCTCTTCTTTTTATCCTATTTGATTTTCAGTTGCTTGGGGACAAGCAACAATTTAAGTTTGGTGTTGTGATGAGCGAATAATTTATACGCTTTTTGGTATTATTTTTAGTATGTTTTCAATAAATTTTAGTTAGTTTTTATTATATTTTTATCAGTTTTTATTTAAAATTCACTTTTCTGGACTTTACTATGAGTTTGTGTGTTTTTCTGTGATTTCAGGTATTTTTTGGCTCAAATTGAGGGACCTGAGCAAAAATCTGATTCAGAGGCTGAAAAAGGACTGCAGATGCTGTTGGATTCTGACCTCCCTGCACTCGAAGTAGATTTTCTGGAGCTATAGAAACCCAATTGGTGCGCTCTTAATTGCGTTGGAAAGTAGACATCCTGGACTTTCCAGAAATATATAATAGTCCATACTTTGCCCAATATTTGATGGCCCAAACTGGCGTTCTAAGTCAGCTTAAGAATTTTGGTGTTTAACGCCAGAACTGGCATAAAAGCTGGAGTTAAACGCCCAAACTGGCACAAAAACTGGCGTTTAACTCCAAGAAAAGTCTCTACACATGAAAGCTTCAATGCTCAGCCCAATCACACACCAAGTGGGCCCCGGAAGTGGATTTTTATACTAAACACCCTAGCTTACTCATTTTCTGTAACCCTAGGTCACTAGTTTTACTATAAAAACTACTTTTAGTAATTCATCTTGTACCTCACGACATTCTACACGTTTCATATTGTATCTTCTACGGCATGAGTCTCTAAACCCCATTGTTGGGGGTGAGGAGCTCTGCTGTTCTTCATGAATTAATGCAATTACTACCGTTTTCCATTCTATCACGCTTGCTTCTATTCTAAGATATTCATTCGCACTTCAACCTGATGAATGTGATGATCCGTGACACTCATCATCATTCTCACCTATGAACGCATTTCTGACAACCACCTCCGTTCTATCTTAGATTGAATGAATATATCTTAGCCTCATGATTCAGATCAGAGTCTTCGTGGTATAAGCTAGAATTATTGGCGGCCATTCCTGAGATCTGAAACGTCCAAACCTTGTCTGTGGTATTCTGAGTAGGATCTGGGAAGGGATGACTGTGACGAGCTTTAAACTCGCGAGTGTTGGGCGTAGTGACAGACGCAAAAGGATCAATGGATCCTATTCCGACATGATCGAGAACCGACAGATGATTAGTCGTGCGGTGACAGTGCATTTGAAACACTTTCACTGAGAGGACGGGAAGTAGCCATTGACAATGGTGATGCCCAACATAAAGCTTGCCATGGAAGGAGCCTTGCGTGCATGAAGAAGAAGGCAGTAGGAAAGCAGAGATTCAAAAGACAAAGTATCTCCAAAACCTCAACCTGTTCTCCATTACTGCAAAACAAGTATTTATTTCATGTTCTTTTACTTTTTACAATTAAATTTGAGAATTATTGATATCTTGACTAAGAGTTACAAGATAACCATAGCTTGCTTCAAGCTGACAATCTCCGTGGGATCGACCCTTACTCGCGTAAGGTATTACTTGGACGACCCAGTGCACTTGCTGGTTAGTTGTGCGGAATTGCAAAAGTGTGATTGTGATTTCATGCACCAATGCACTCATTGTTTGGTGAGAAACCAATGAGGGAGCACTGGAGCTAGAATTTGGCACATGCACTTGGACTGAAGTATTGGGCTTCACATGAATATTGGGCCTTCCAACCACATTGGGCCTGACCTGTGGTGGTCTAAAAGGTACATTGGGCCTCACTGAGGTAGCCCTTGGAGTGGGAGCTGCAGCCACACTGGGCTTGACCTGTGGTGGCCTAATTGGATCATGTGCTAGTGCAATAGTGGATGGTGGTTTCATAATGGGGATCTTTGACCTAGCACTAGATGCACCCCTCCTCAGAAGTCTTAGAGCAGCAGCTACAACACCAGCAACCTTTGGTGGAGCTAACTTGTTGATAGTGGTGGTTGAAGCAGATGCTGCTGCGGGGTCTGATTCCAACCCTTGGGCTTGCTACAAATTTAACACATAAATTCCAAAAGTCTGTGTATGTTGCAGAAAAAACAAGTACAAAGGTGTTAACATTGAAGCTAACCTCATTATTAGTTTGAGATTGAGGGTGCCCTTGTGTAACTTGTTGTTCATCAGCTGCCTCAAGAGTCTCCTCATAGTACATTTCTTGCTCTCTATCTGATATATCAGCAGCATCTTCTTGTTCATTTGCTGCTCTTGATGCAGTTTCGGCTGCTTGACTAGTATCTCCGCTAAGAATTTTTTTCTTCTCTTCACATGTCCTTGCATTGTGTCTTTGCTGCAGCATATACAATAGGTTAGCACATATTTAGAATACAAATTAACAAGTCATGTAGACACTGATTTCGAGTACAAAACCAATGGGTTACTATCAAGTGAGGTGTTTACCTTTTTGCACCACTTACAAGTAGTTTGACCATACTTTTGTGGCATTTTGTATTGGCAATTACCCTGACGCTCAAATTCATGGCGTGCTCTCTTTTTTGTAGGTCTTCCAATTGGTCTTTTGTATGGAGGAGGTAGACAAGGATAACCTTCACAGTCACCCCAATACTCTTTACTGGGTACAGAATTAATGTGGAACTGATATGCCCTGTTGTAGTGCTCCATGCACAACCAGTGATGCACATAGTCCTCAGGCCGGTGATTCTTCCTTTGGATAGCAGCCACTCCATGACAACAGGGCAATCTAGTCAGTTGCCACTTTCTGCAGGTACATGTTCTTTCTAGAGTGTTAACAGTAACCCTGTGTCCATGTCTCCTCACCTCAAATAAGTTATGCTCATCGTCCCCAACCCACTGGGCCTCCCAGTAATTACCCTCTTTTTTCTCTTTTTTCAGCCTACTTATCTGAATAGGTGCCAGCTTTTCTGTGTATGATGATAAAGCGTCTTTGTACTATGCCGTAACCCTCATAATGTAGAACCTCATCTCTTCTAGCATTGTTAGGATACTTTTTCCTCTCATGCCCACTATTGTTGCATTAAATGATTCAGTATTGTTGTTGGTAACATTATCCACTTTAGGCCATTCAGAAAATCCTGATTTCGACCATGATGATTGTTCATAACTTGACAGGTACTCCCAAGCTCCTACATTGATCCGCTTGACATATGTCATTGCATTCTTGAATTCCAAATCTGTCATTGCCTGAGCACACTGCCACAGAGCTCCTCTTAACTCTTTATGCTTCCATCTCTTGTTGAAGTTCTGCCACATGTGCATCACATAAAATCTATGTGAAACTTTTGGCATGACTTCTTGGAGTGCTAAAACCAGTCCCTAAACCACATGGCAAAAACCCAATATTCATTAGTACAACATATGTGCATGAATACAAATTACCTAATTAGACAAGATGTATAAATTACCTTTTGCTTGTCACTCATGAAGTTCCACCCAAATTCTTTGTAATCACCGATATCTTCATGAAGTAAATTCAAGAACCATTTCCAATTTTCCTTTGGTTCAGCATCAACCACAGCATATGCTATAGGAAATAGATGATTATTCGCGTCTTGTCCTATAGCTGTGAGTAGTTGACCCCCAAAATACCCCTTAAGAAAGGTTCCATCAAGGCAAATAAAAGGCCTACAACCATATCTAAATCCTCTCTTACATGCCTTTAAGCATATATATAAACTTCTGAACTTAGGAAAACCCTCTGGCTGTGGATGTGTACTCATAGTACATGTAGAACCAGGATTAGCTTTAAGTAGCTCCGATAAATAATTGCGTAGCTTACCATACTGTTCCTTCTCCGTCCCCTCAATGATATCCTTTGCCATATCCATTGTCCTATACATCATTCGCTCACCTACACTTTGTCATATTCTACCTTGAACCACTCTTCTGCCTCCCTTTGTATCAAATTAGGAGAAATTCTAAGCTAGTTAACTAATTCTCCAGCCACACATTTACATGTTACCGATCTAGATTTGTTACTCCTTGGACATGTGTGCTCATCAACTAGCGTCTTGATTTGAAAATTTGGTGGGAAATTTCTCCTTGAATAGTACACCTCCCACGGACAGTCCTGATTATTACAAATAACTCTGCATCTTAGAGGCTCCACCTTTAAAAAGAACACTTTCCTCCCCATTTGGATGTTAAACTTCTTAACAGCATCCTTGAACTCTTGCATCGTTGCAAACTCCATGCCCAGCTCGAGTCTAACTTGGCCGAAGCGTGCTTGAGGATTGTGTTGTGGAAATACCAGAACCCCGTTTTCATCATCTGATTCAGCTAAACTGTGAAGATCCTCAGACTTGTACAGTTGTACTGGAACTCATTTTCCCCACCCTTATCAACTCCATCAGCATTACCCTCATGTACAGGCACAACCACTATTGGGGCATCATTGTCACTGGGAGGAATAATTCTCTGACCTGATGGTTGTGGCCTTGAGTGTCTCTTCCTTCTTCCTGATTGTCTTAAATTATCATCTTCCTCCTCATTATGATTCTCTTCTACAATAACATAAAATAAAATAATTCGTTGTTAACAACATCGCAGTTTAGTATTCTTATGAAACCTAAATTGCATAATTTTCTAAATGAATTTATCTTCGACTGCAGGTTCAACATGCGGATTCACATCTTTATTTGACACATTCTGCGCGAATTCTGCTACTCCTCGAACTTCTTCAGTTGGTGTTTCCCCTACTACTTTGATGGTACCCGATGGTGGTGGCCTTGCATGCTTCTTTCTAATTCTCTTTCTACCATATCTACCGACATCCTCATTGGTTTCATATCCAACAGTTTGATCTCCTTCAACTTGGGGTGCCTCAGTTGGTAGTACATTAGTAGTCTCAACATTACCCTTGTCTTGAGCCACTTCTCCTTGCCTTTCTTCATCACGACATACATCCTCATCGTCTACCTCTACAATTTCTACCTCATCTACAGATACCTCGACTTCATCTACGTACTCAGGATTTTCTAGAACGGGATGCTCAAAATACAAGTGAACCCTATTACCATTTTTCATCGCAGCATCACACATACTAATAACATCAGCATCCCTCTTAAGCGGCCTTAAACCATTTGATAAGTCAAAACCGGGCTCCAACCAATGAACGTCCTTAAACCCTGTGTAACCTAAATCGAGAAACAACCCTTCTACCAGAAATAAATTACAAGTATCCACACATTTTCTGTCAATGTTGCTAACAGTACCCCCAGAATATTGCATTCCACCCTTTTGATTGCTTTCTAACCTACCCATGTGGTGCATCATAAATGTTATGAGTGCTGACATCTGAAATTTCAAGCAGAAAAAATACACATTTTAATACTAATACAGCACCAATCAACTACTAAAATTGTTCATCCAAAATAGAAAAAATTACCCTGACTAAACCCTAAACCAATGCAATACAGCAAACAACGCATGCATCAAGTGACAAAATTTGAATGCCCAAAATCCAAATTGTCACATATTTAGTTGCCATTTTTTTCCATCAAAGATCATATAGCCACAAAAACATGAACGAAGACAAAGTTCCTAATGGCAAAGAGGCAGAGATATTACGCGTACCTTGTCAGAGGAACAACCACCAATATGCGACAATGTCCCTCCAAACCAGCGTTGCGGTGACGATGGGCTGACAATGGTCTTCGACGATGACTTGAAGAGGAGAAGATGGAGAGGCTACTATGACTCCAGTGTTAAGTGTTTTACTCTTTTTGACCCTCTTTCACAGTGTTAAAATCTTTTAATTTCTTAATACATTAGTTGAAATTAGGTTATTAATTAGGAATTATGGTTATTGAATTAGGGAATTTGGGAACGGGTCCAGGTAAGCTTTCCATTTGCCACACAAGTTTTTCCGTTTGCCACATCACACACTTCCGTCAACGGAGAAGGCATCACTTGCCGAACGGGCATTTGGTGCACATTTTTAAATTATCTAACGATATTTTTGTCGATAATAAAAGTGAGGGGCATTATTGTTAGCGTTTACAAAATTCGGAGGTATAATTAGTGGTATAAAAGTGAGGGGTATAATTGTCAGTGTTTAACAATTTTAAGTAAAGAAAATTGCACATAAATTTTGAAAAAAAAATTGTCAACTCTTGTTTAGGTACATTTCGTTTTGTTATTTCAATGCTGCATTGCTGCTTGCACATTTACCACTCGTTAGTCGTTACTTTATCAATTATCAGTTTATCTTTTTATAAATATTAATCTATCCATTTTTTAATTTAATATATAATAATAAGTTAATAACAAATATATAATTCGTGAATTTCTAATGATCGCCGTGTTCCGCATGCTGGATCCTCTACTATTCTATGTTCTTCCCGAAAGCGTGCTAATCCCTATGTTGTGCGGAGTAGGCGGCTAGTAACTTCTTACTCGTGTAGTGAGAAAAACCTTCTTTATGCACATTTCTAGTCATTTTAGATACTATTATAAAATATTGGATTTTCCGTTATTTAAATCGCGTATCTCCATCACTTGTCATTCGGTTAAAGTCTCCACGGCGTTTTCATGCCCTGACGCCTATCCAATATTTTTTTTAAGGTTTAATTAATTTTTGAATTGATATAATTTTATTAAATTTATAATTAAATTTTTATATTTTTTAATTGGTATTATGACTTCTAAAATAAAATGTGTACAAATAATATCAAAAAGAATATAATAAACTAGGAGTCTTAAAGAATAGGTGAAATAAAAAGTTCGAAATAAAAACGCAATGCTCAGAAAACGAATTAACTTGCGTATTAAGAAAATTATAGCTATCACGTATAAAATAATAAAAGTAAGAATAGAGGGTCAAAGATACAAAATAACAAGCTCCTAACTCAGCTCGCGAAGTCAAAAGAGTGGCCGGAAAATATTTACACATATATATACATATCCAAAATCCAAATTTACATAAACAAAATCTTGCCTCTTCATAAGCCTCTAAGAGGGTCAAAAGGAACAAGTCATGCGGAGAGAAAGCTAAGTAAATATATATACATAACCATACAATAGAAGTAACCCGACAACGACTTCGCTTCAGAAATCCAGACGCTTAACGAGGTGCCTCTCGACCTGCATCTGAAAAACAACAGCATAGTATGGGGGTGAGAACTAGAGGTTCTCAGCATGGTAAAGGTGCCACACATATAAGATATAAGGTCCTGGGAATGCCAGAGGCAATCCTAAAACGCCGACACTCAGATTGTAAAGCTTAAAGTATTAATCAGAAACCATAAAAGGTGGTTTTCTAAGAGTATCTAATCCTAACTTAACTTAATCTTAAACCTAAGTCCCACTGCCTTTCCTCCATACCTCCATCTCCATCAACATATCACAGACAAATAAGCAGATAAAAGCAAGCACAAGAAGGTTACAAGTACTGCAGGTAACAAATATACATTTAACATGGCAAGTACACTTAGGCACACCCAGTTAATGCACAAACAAATATTCCAAGTAATATGCACATGATGCATGCCTATCCTATGGCTGATGAGTCTCATCTATCGATTATCAAGCCAATCTGACAAGTCCGGTTTGTTAAACCCTTGGACTGTCCCTCGACGTGCATCCCCAAGAGTTTATGCATAGCTTTTTCTCAAATAATCAATATTGCTCAATGGGGGTAACATTCCTGGGAATTTATAAGTGTCCAGTCACCCTTACGTCGTAGGGTCAACAGAGTATCGAGTTTTCGACTTGGTACACGTGGTGGCAAGCCACGGTACTTTACCCAGGGAATCTCGTATCTTAGATCATTTGATTATTTAAGCCAAATATCATACATAATCATTCATAGCATTTCATATTCAATTCATCACTTTTTCAGCTTTACTTCACCTCCAAGTTATCCTCCTTTCCTAACTCCATTTGATTATCAGGTTTAATACTATTATTTATGACTAAAAGAATAAAAATAGAGGTTTAGAAGTTTGAAATAGGGTTTAAAACTCAAAAAATCATATTTGCTAAAATAGGGCCCATGCGTACGCGTGGCTCACGCATACGCGTGGGAGTGTAAAAAGGCATCTCGCGCGTGCATCCCCTTATCATGCATACGCATAGGTGAATACTTCATGTCACGCGTACGCGTGGACCATGCGTATGCGTGGACATGCATGCTGGTCCATTATGCGTACGCATAGGGCTACTCGCGTACGCACATTCAAAAATTCCATGCTACACATACGCATGGGCTACGCGTACGCATGGGCCACGCGTACGCGTGGACGTACGTTTTCCAAAAATCTGATTAAGTGAAAAGCTACAGAATTGACATATTCCAAACCAAAACTTTCGATGCCCATAACTTTTTCGATTCAAAGTATTTTTCATTCGTTCTTCAAACGGCATAAACTTCACGAACCTAATTTTTTATCAAAACAAGTTTGAAACCATTTGGGAGTCCAGAGGCCAAGTTATAGCTCGCCAAAGTTCGATCCAAAACCAAAATTTTGCAAAACTTCCCAAACCTCATTTTCATTCAAAAGTTCCATCCCATTCATCACCAAACCTGCAATTATCAACTCAATATGCCCTCTCCCTCATCACCACAACAATCACCACAAGAATCATACATCAAATCAACAATACTCATACACTAACCAAATTCATCAACCAAAACCATAGCTTACAAATCCTAAACTTATATACTTATATCCTCAAATCATTAAACAACAATTCATCAAATTACCAACTAGTCATCAAGCATCACCAATTAACCATCGAGCATTAAACTAAAACATACTTCTTAACAAGACACTAAGCAATAAATATATGCACATACATTCTAACCTATCCTATGGTCATCTAGCTTAAGTTTTCACAGAACATTATATATTAAATGCAAAAAATCTAAACCATACCTTGGCCAGTTTCCACGTATTGTCTAAGGCAACTCACCAAAATAAACACAGCCCCCAAAAGTTCAATAAAACAGCTTCCTCCAAGTTCCAATATCCACAATTTCAAGCTCCAATTATTTATTCACAACCTAATACACATTCATAACACATATACACCCAATTTAATATCCAAAGCACAAATTCAGAATATTTAGATAGAATTATAGTATCCTCACCTTACTCAAACTTCGTATAAGCAAAAGTAAACGTTTTCCTCAAGCTAATTGGATCCTAAAACATCAAAAAGCAAAAAAATTCAACACCTCTATATGATTTTTGAAAATTAGGGAAAGGAGTGGCTGAGAGTAATTAAATGGCTTACCTATGAAATTATTCCGATAAAATCGTAGAAGTCGACGCGGTGGTCGCGTGATCGCAAACAGTACAGCGACCGGAACTCGAACGGAAGAGATACGGTGATTTGAATTTGGAACGAGGGTTCGGAACCCTTCTCCTCTCCTTGCTGTATTCAACGTTGCTGTACGCTGAATTGGGAGAGTAAATTAGCTCATTTAAGTGCTAGCCGGATCAATCGATTCGGCCCGTTCAGTTTAATCTTGGGCCGAATTCTTTGAAATTAGTGTCAAAATTCTCGTTTTGACGATCTCTATCCTAATTTAATATAATATTCACATTTCTAATTTTTTTATCAAAATCTAATTTATTGACTAATTATTTACTAATTTAATAGAATTTACATTAACAATAAATAAGAAATATAAAATAAAAAATTTTAATGCAAAAGAAAATAATTTTGAGTTATTTTATATTATTTTATTGTTTCTCAAATATTTTTAAAAAATTATTGGGGATATTTAGATTAGTAATGTTATATGACCAAATTATTCGGGCAACAAAATTCAACTAAATTAGTTACATAGTTTATATATTGGTCACAGCAAAAATCAATTTAAGAAGAAAAAAAAGACGCATAAGAAGAAGAAGTAAAAATTTGGTTAAACTTGATTACAAAAATAATATGTTCACCTAATATTATGATGTATTGAGAAGTAATTAGCGAGTTAGATATTATATTTTGACAAAATACTATGTGTACGTCAAAATCAACTACTAAAATTAATTATAATATATTTGTGTATAAATATATCTCTTGTTTAAATTTTAGGATTTAATCATTATTATTTAAAATTTACTAAATGCTGGCCAATTCTCTTATAATTTTGATATGAACTATAAGAATTTGGTGGAAGACAAGGGCAAATTTAGTTGATAATCCCTTGCTAGTCCAAGACATAGTTAAGTGTTAGCTTTAATTTTGCAGGGCAGTTTATCACAAGAAAAAGTATTCTAATCCTTTATGTTATGTAAGCTTTTTATTTATGCAAGTTCACCAAAGAATTCAATATGACACAGTTCAAGTTCCACCCAGAAAAGTGACATCATATTCATTCTCATCTGATTCCTAAGTTGCCGGCCACTACTATACGTAAATGCCTTTTTTTTTTTCTATAACTCCTAAAGAATGAAGTCCGCTTCGGGAGATGATTTTGCGATAATAATAATAATAATTAGTATCAAAAGCAAACTAAAATTGATCGATAGAGTAATGTTTTGATACACAAAGACAAAGGTCAGCAATTAAAGTGATCAGTGTAGTCTAAACAAAATTCCATTATTCCTTAGCTTGATTTCATTATCGTCTCTTTGTCCAACATATATGTTCATCTCTTATAAGGTCTAGACTCTACACTGTACCATAATAATGATTATTGAACTTCGTGGCATCATGTATTTATTTGTCTTTTTCATAACGTGCTGGGAGCTTCAAAAATAATAAGAAAAGACATGAGGTCTGTAATGATTACACTTGAGGAACTTTATCTTTAAATTATACATTTTGTTTGTTACTATTATAACTTGCGTAACAGATTCGTTTCTGTACATTGCTATGTATCTGATCTTGTTTTCACTTTTCAATAAGCATATCTAATCTATTTTTCATTTTTCTAACAATATAATGTGGTAATTTACTTTTTTGGTAGAACTTCATCGTAATAATTTGATTAGTTTTCTTTAGTTCACCAATGTTAAAGGTATATAATATAATTGCCCAATCCTGCTAATAATAACCAACAAAGATTTAATTAATAACAAATCAATAAATATTTTTAAATTATACTTTATATTAATTAATTATTATTAATTAGTGATTATTTAAATTTTATTTTTTTAAAATATAAATAATAATTATTAATTACAGTTATTTAAAATTAGTTGGTTAATTATTTACCTAAACTTTACCATAATTGCCGAAGATTTCACATTAAAAATCTAATAACATGAATTTTTGTCATAAGTCATAACCGATTAAGGGAATCAATATCATATGAGATTCTTTCAAAAAACTTACACATGATAAAATACTATGGATTTAATGATATTAAACCCTTATTTTTTTATTTTATTAAATTTTAAGTTTAAATTAAATGAGTAAGATTCAACTTCGGCTAAGGTATTATCTTAAGAATGTACAAAATTTTATCATTTTTAAAAAAAAAAAAATTATATGCAACTGTTTTTATAGGAAACTAACAACTGAAAATCGTTTAAATAATTTGAGATGTTTAACTAAATTATCATCTAATAATTTTTAATTATCAACTTTATATAAAAGCAATTGTATTTAAATTTCTGGCTTCTTTTTTATACTTTTGGTATCGATGATTGTGAGGATCTTTATAGTGTTAATCAAGGTGGCCATCGTGCTCGCTTTTAGAACCAAAACAGGGTTAGTTACGCATTGTAAAAGTTACCCTAAAAAAAATATTAACATATACTATCTTAGATAAAATATAACTCAAATGAAGTTTTTTCGTATAAAAAGGTTTACACTATAGGGAAAGGAGAAGTGGCACACAGGTCCAAAATGTTAGGTACTAGAATTAATAGAGCAGGATAACATAACTAAAATTTAAGGACGATAAATAAATTTAAATAAAAATTTAGATAATAATAAAAATAATATAATAAAGTGATAAAATTATAATTTTAAAATATATAAAAAAATTTATAATATTCTCTTATATATTATTAAAAATAATACTCATATAAAAAAATTATAACATATAAAAAATTTTATTATTTTCTCTCTTAATTTTCATTTACTCGAACGTTACAAAACATGGTATACAATTGCTTATGAGCACTCTTCAATTTATATTGAGTGTTTGGCGGCTTTACAAAGAATACTTGTACTTTAATGATAATCAATTTGAATTATATGTGATATACACGTACACGAACTTTTTCTCATGGCGGTGCATGATGCCCTTGGTTCATATATTGGACAAGTTGTAAGGTATAAGCACAACTTGCTTATTGAACCAAATGAAAACAAATACTACTTTACATTTACTGCTGCCTTCTTTGACTTTTCAACCATTGAATTGTAAAGTTTTAAATTTTTCTACTTTCTTCATTTATTCTTATTAATTTTTTGTTTGTCTTTAACCATAAATTGTATAACTTGACAAAGAGTATCAAATAAATTTTGCCTTCTCACACAAAATGGAGAGGAAACATGTAAGAACAAGAGATGGGATGTTTAATATTTGAAGATCACTCAGAGTTGTGATTATGCCCGCATTGCATTGAGTATGGGTTATCCTTAAACCTAAGAAACGCATATTCTTTACTTTACCCCCTTCTCTTAATGTAATGCTTTGGTAACAGAAACCAACTTGAAACAGATTCCCAGGTCATGCGTCTCTTAAATACAACAATGGTAAGCAACAGAATTCTGATGAGTTGCAAATATCAGAGATGTGTGACACCGAGTACAAGAGTTTCTACTTATGGCTGGCAGAATTCATAGGCTTCTTAGGCCTACTTGCACTGTGCCTGTGGCTAGCCTTACGACCCAAAGAGCCAACATGCAGCGTCACCTTCGTAACCATAGACCAGCCCTCCGATCAAAACGGGACCATCTTTTACTCTCTTGAATTCGAGAACCAAAACAAGGACTCTAACATCTACTATGATGACTCAACTTTCCTTTTCTTGTATGGGCAGCGTCAAGACAAGGTGGCAGAGACAACCTTAAAATCATTTCATCAAGGGACTAGTAGCAAGCGCGTGGAATCTGGCACTGTCCACGCTAAATCTGAACTACTGAAAACTTTGCTCTCCAATGCAATAAAAAATGCCACCAGTGAGTTAAAGGTGGCTTTAAGGACGAGGTTTCACTACAAGACATGGGGAATCAAGAGCAAGTTTCATGGGTTAAACCTGGCTACTAATCTACCAATAGGTGGTGATGGGAAGCTTAAGTTTTCGGGGAAGAAAAACAAGTACAAACTCAAACAGTGTAGTACCAAGAAATTGGTCAAGTCGGTAAAGCACTGATCTCATTCCCTCCATTTCTTTCTCTTGGTTCAATTCTTCATCTTATCCTTTTCCCTTCGTTTCTTCTAACACTTAGAAAACATACCCAATTTGTGTGCATGTGATCCAATACCTATATGAGAGAAATAGAGAATGTTCTTTACATAGGAAAATTAAAGATTAGGTTATGATGGTTTCTTCTCGAATCAATATTAGCTACAATACAGTCAGACACAAAAAAGATTATTTGGTTTTGCATTATGTTGTATGAGAAAATTGTTTAGTTTTAGTAAGATTTTCTTGTGTACATAGTTGGTGTAAACCGGATAGAAACAAGAGAATTCAATATTTGTGTATTCTTTTTCCCCCTTCAAATAAGTACTCATGTAGTGGTATCCATTGAACTAAACGTCAGCAATGAAAGCAGCGTTCACAATACACATTGTCGATCTATTCCATATTTGAATTTAATTCCACTCGGTTGCCTATTATTACATTCAACATCTACATATTTAAGAAAGAAATATACAGTGCTTTTAATTAAATATAAGCAAGATGAAAGGTATAAATTATATTTTACAAAAGAGAAATATAAAGGACTAAAA
>NC_029789.2:20445201-20447047 GCF_000816755.2 Arachis ipaensis
AATATAAAAAATATTTTTATTAGACAAACATTAATAAAAAATAATAAATTTTATTGGTGATATAATATTGTTCAAACCTAAGAAATATGAAAGAGTCAAGACCATATTAGTACAAACAAAGATCATTTAGCATTATTGGGTATAAATTTGATTGTTTATGGAGGTTCTGAGAATCAGACCGGTCATTAAATCGTTCTAGTCATTGATTTATTGGTTTATTGGTCTAATCGGTCTAATCAGTGGTTCAATTAAAAAAACCGTTTTAAAATAAAATAATAAATAAATTATAAATAAACATCTTAAAATATAATTATAGTTTAATATAAATTTTAAAATATCTTTAAATTTTAGAACACTACATAAAATATCATTAACCAAATCTATATGATCTTATCAAAATACAAACTCAAAATTATAACCCTGATTCAGATGGCTTCCCGAGCAATTAACGAGTATTGTTGTATGCCAAACACTTTGGATACAAACAATTAACAAGAACTATATATTTTAATTGTACAACTCAAAGATGAAAAACATGTTCCTATTATCAACTACCTTTAGAGATCTTCTTTTCCTACTGATGATTTCACTGAAAATTTGTTTTTAACCCACTCCATGTCCTTCACATCCTTGTAGCCCTACAAATTCACATCAAACACAAAGTTATTCGTCTTCTCATCCATGGAAAGCCACATACACAACATTATAATATAACCCTATAATACACAAATAGGCATAGTCTCTGGCTATATATTTGAGTGTATCCAACATGTATGGAATGTTAAAAAAGCAGCATTCAGCAACAAACATTTAAAGGGTGAGACTAAATTAACCACCAACAACACCATATTTGAACTCAATAATTAGCTATTACAGAACATTAACCAATAATCATACTAAAAGGGTGACACTAAATTATAAAACAGTAATTACAAAACACTGACAAAAGAAGAACATTAGCATTAGCAATTATAGAAATTATAAAACAACAACCAGTAATCAACAACCAAAAATTACAAAACAGGAATTACAAAGTTAAAAACATAACTGAAATTACAAAGAGCTTCTTGGCAGGCGAATTATTACTCACAGATACATCGTTATCAGCAACTGCTTCTTGATTAATACTTCCATCATGGCAAAGCTCTGATCACTCTGATTCTCACAATAGCAATAGCAATAGCAATAGCAACAAGCAACAACATTAGATTCTGCAATCAATCATCCAAAAACTAAATCAAATCAATCGCATAGTAAATTAATTGCAAGAACCCTCCGTATGGAAAATCAAATTCGATCAAATACCACACAAATTAAAACAACCAACAAATCAGTGCACCCAAGCAGCTTACAGAACAACGCACCAAAATCAAAGTAGTATATGAAATGAGAGAGTACGGAACTCACAGGAGACGCAGTAGACAAGCCAGCCAAGCGCCAAAACATCTTGAATTCTTGGAGGAGGAGAAAGAAAGAATCGAATCTAGCAGGGCGCAGAAACCCTAGCGCCTCGGGTTCCCAAATCGAATCAGGAACGGGGAAAATCCTAGAATCGGGAACATGGGCGACAAGATGACGGCGCACAGGATGAAGACGATGGAGAATGGACACCGAGCGGGGAAGAAAAGAGCGAAGTACGAACAGGGGTTGAGAAGAACCACGGTTAGGAACGAAAGGGAGATGGAGCATAAGTTGTGGGTTTGGGACAGGGGGAAGGAGGAAGTCACAGAGGCGCCGACAACCACGACGGCGGCGGCAAAACTGGGCAGAAGAAGCTAGGGAAAGTTTGGGGTTTGTTTCTTCAGAGAATGGCTTTGAAGGAGGGGGTGGGTTTAGGGAAGGAGGG
>NC_029789.2:20447072-20465449 GCF_000816755.2 Arachis ipaensis
TGGGGAGCGTTCCTTTTTTTTTCAAATTAAAGAACCGGCCGGTTTTTGGTCTGGTCCAACCAACCAATTCTCGGCCGGTCCAGCAGTTTTCAAACGATTTTCAGATTTACGGTTTTAGACACCAGATCGGGTCATTTTCATTGTCGGTTTCCAGTTGAACCGATCCGACTGACTGGTCCGGTCCAGTTTTTAAAACCATGTTGTTTATACACACTCATGCAGCATGCATTTGAGCCTCTGCATACAATATAAAAGACGAGTGCATTGGATGCAGAGTGCAATATGTCACTTAATAACTAAAAAGGAATAAAATTATGCAAATTATGCAAACCTTGTGGCTAACAAGTTGATTTAAGATGGTTTTCATAGTATTTATTGGAGATGTACTTATATTTTTCACTACTTTAATTCGATTATTTTGTCTACAAACTTTAATTTATTTTATCATTTCTATTCTTAAATAAATTAAACGTCATTTAATAGGTATATATTTGAATTATCAACACAAATTAAATGAGTCTTTGATAAACTCCAATTTTGTGGTTTATTTTGTGTTTAATTTGGGTGGTTTTATCAACTTTTCTCACATTTATTCAATGAAATAGCATAGTTTTGCAATTCTCCCTTGATTTGTGCTTAAATGTGAAAATATGCTTTTTAGGCCCTAAAATTGGTGATTTTAATTCACTTTAATTCCATTCGATGCCTTGATATGTTTGTTGAGTAATTTTAGGTTCATAAGGCAAGTATTGGATGGAAGAAGTGAGGAGAAAAGCATGCAAAGTGGGAGAACTTATGAAGAAATGAAGGAACCGTAAAGCTGTCAAGCCTGACCTCTTCGCACTCAAACGACCATAACTTGAGCTACAGAGGTCCAAATGAGGCGGTTTTAGTTGCGTTGGAAAGCTAACATCCAGGGCTTCAAAATGATATAAAATTTGCCATATGTTGCTTCACGTATAGGGGCGCGCACGCACCATGTATGCGTGCGAGCTGATGCTGCTCGTGGCCCACTAAAGTGAAATCGTCCCCAGCGATTTCTGAAGCAGTTTGGGCCCAACCCAACTCATTTCTAATGCTATTTCATGCAGAATTCAAGCTTGGGCAAGGAGGAAGAAATTGTTTGTAGCATTAGCATCATGTAGGTTAGTTTCTAGAGAGAGAAGCTCCCTCTTCTCTCTAGAATTAGGTTAGGTTAATTTTCATCTTAGATCTAGATTTAATTACATGTTTTCATCTTGTTTCTTTTATGATTTCTTACTTCTACTCTTTCATTCTCATGATTTGTAATGTTAATTTCTCTTTTATGTTCATGGATGCTCTTGTTGGATTTGATTTTCTTTTAATGCAATTTAATGTTTGATGTTTCTTTATTGTTGAATTGAGTTGTTGATCTTGTTTCCTTGCAATTTGTAGTTGGTAGATTTTACTATTCTTGCACATTTTACTATGCTTTCCATGTATGCCTTCCAAGTGTTTGACAAAATACTTGTAAGGATGTTAGAGTAGATTTTGAGCATTCTTGGTTTGGAAAGAGTAATTAGGTGATCTTGAGTCATGAAAACCCAACTTATGTTGGTGATCTAGAGTTGTTAGCTAATATTGTTTTCATTGACGCTAATCTTTTGCTAATTTAATTGGTAAGTTGATTAGGACTTTTGGATTGAGATTAGCTAGTCTTGTTAGACTTTCTCTCATAGAAGATAACCTATATCTTCTTCCAATGTTGGAGATGACGTAATAAGATAAATTCTTGTTTATATTTGTGACATGATTAATTAGTCTTGTTTGACTTTCTCCCTATGTGAAGATGACATGATACCTTCTTTCATTTGTTGGAGTTGACTAGATAAGATGAATTAATCATTGCATGACTAGGATAGAAAGCCTATGTTCTCAACCCTTGCCATGAATGTCTCTCTCTTTATTATTTGCTTTCTCTTATTTACTTGTCCTCTTTAATTACTTGCTTAATTTACTTTTCTTGTCATTTAATTTCTTGCCCTCTTATCAATAAAAAAACCTCCTTACCCCTTCATAGCCAATAAGCATACACTTCATTGCAATTCCTCGTGAGACGACCCGGAGTCCAAAACTCCGGTTAATTTTTATTTGGGGTTTGTACATGTGACAACCAAATTTTTGCATGAAAGGACTATTGTTTGGTTTAGAAACTATACTTTACAACGAGAATTTATTAGTGGAATTCTAGACCACACAAAAGTTCGTTCATCAAAATGGCGCCGTTGCCGGGGAGTTGCAATGGTGTTATATTGTTGGCTATTGTGAATATTGTGAATATATTTGCCTTTTGCTTATTTGTTAGTTTTTGTTAGCTTTAGGACTTTGTTGCTTATTTTTGTAGCTTTTGTTTTTAATTGCTATTATGAATTCTCATCCTCACTTTGGCTATGAGTTTGGCTCAAATTATGTTGTAGGAAATGGGAACTATAATGACAATACGCATCAAGGATGGAACAATCAAAGGTGGGAGGAGCCTCAAGGGATTGATCAACCTTCTTGGCAACAACAACCTCCGAATTCTTATGGGTATAACTCTCATCCTAATGCATATCAATCTAATGGATGTGGTGACCCTTATTGTGATTGTCAACAACCACCACCACATGCCTATGAACCATTCCCTCAACATGACTTTGAACCACCTTACTCACAAGCCCCCTACCACCAAACACCCCCATATGACCCTAATCCTTATCCACCCTACCAACCCCCTTATGAGCCATATGAACCATACATAGAACCACCACAATTCCAACATAACTACTCTCAAGAACCACCTCAATATACACCTCCCCACACTTACCAAGGTGAACCAACTTCCAATCATGAAACCTTCCACCCAAATAATGAACATTCTCTTCCACCATCACCTCCCGATGAAGCCCCCACACATGAATTGAGAGATCTTGAATCTCATATCCTAAGGCGACAAGAGGAGGATGAAAAGAAGTTTAAAGAGCTAGGAGCCAAGATGGCTATCCTAGTGGAAGCCATTAGCAATATGGCCTCCTCCCGAATAAGCCTAAGCAACCAAGACACTCCCATTGACGAATGTGGAGAGGCAATTAAGGAGCATAGTGAGGGAGTGAGTTTAGAGCTTCAAGATGAAGAAGAGGAGTTGAAGAAAGAATTGCCACTAGGGGAGTAATTGTTTTGGTAGTTTAACATCATGTAGGTTAGTTTCTAGAGAGAGAAGCTCCCTCTTCTCTCTAGAATTAGGTTAGGTTAATTTCCATCTTAGATCTAGGTTTAATTACATGTTTTTATCTTGTTTCTTTTATGATTTCTTACTTCTACTCTTTCATTCTCATGATTTGTAATGTTAATTTCTCTTTTATGTTCATGGATGCTCTTGTTGAATTTGATTTACTTTTAATGTAATTTAATGTTTGATGTTTCTTTATTGTTGATTTGAGTTGTTGATCTTATTTCCTTGCAATTTGTAGTTGGTAGATTTTACTATTCTTGCTCATTTACCATGCTTTCCCTTTGTATCCACTAAGTGTTTGACAAAATGCTTGGTTGGATGTAAGAGTAGATTTTGAGCATTCTTGGCTTGGAAAGAGTAATTAGGCAATCTTGAGTCATGAAAACCCAACTCATGTTGGTGATCTAGAGTTGTTAGCTAATATTATTTTCATTGACGCTAATCTTTTGCTAATTCAATTAGTAAGTTGATTAGGACTTTTGGATTGAGATTAGCTAGTCTTATTAGACTTTCTCTCATGGAAGCTAATATTATACCTTCTTCCAATGTTGGAGATGACGTAATAAGATAAATTCTTGTTTATATTTGTGACATGATCAATTAGTCTTGTTTGACTTTCTCCCTATGTGAAGATGACATGATACCTTCTTCCGTTTGTTGGAGTTGACTAAATAAGATGAATTAATCAATTTTTGACTAGGATAGAAAGTCTATGATCTCAATTCTTGCCATGAATGTCTCCGTTTATTACTTGCTTTCTTTAGTTACTTGCTTGATTTACTTTTCTTGTCATTTAATTTCTTGCCCTCTTACCAATCGAAAACCCCCCTTACACCCTTCATAGCCAATAATTGACCACTTCATTGCAATTCCTTGTGAGACAACCCAGAGTCTAAATACTTCGGTTAATTCTTATTGGGGTTTGTTACTTGTGACAACCTAAATTTTTGTATGTGAGGACTCTTTGTTGGTCTAGAACTATACTTGCAACGAGAATTCAATTGAGAAATTCTATATCAACAAAAGTTCACACATCAGTCTTCCATTTCTAAAAGTACATAAATATGCTACAACATAATAGAATAATCTTTTCTTGATTTCGAATAGGTTTGATCACTTTCTAAATTTGCAAATAATTTCATGAATATCCAGCATTTTCCAAAATATATTCCTCCCATAACAAGATCAGCATCACAGAAAGCAAAATACCCATAAAAGAGAACCAAAACACCATAAAAGAGATCTATAATACCACAAAATGGAAAGAATAACTACTAGAGGAATATTGTCGTACTAAATCTATGAAATAAAATTGAAAAAAAAACTAGAAACTAGACAAACGAAAGTAGAAACAAAAATTAAAATCCAAAACCCCAGAAAGGAAAGAAGAGAGTGGAAAAAAAGGAAGAATAGAGAAAAGAAGAGTCTTTTCCAAATCTGAAACCATCGAGAAAAGAAAATTTGAGAAAATAGGAGAATAAAGGTAGGAGAAGGAGAAACAAGATAGGTGGGTGGGGAAAGAAAGGAAGCGGAGAGAAAGTGAAAGCTTGGTAGGGGAGAAGAGATCAATGGAGATGGAGGGCTGCAGTTGCCTAAGTTGAGGCGGCGGCAGCGACCTTTAACAAGGGTTTTCCGTGCATGCTCAGAGAGAGAGAGAGAGATGGAAAGAGAGAGAAAGAGAGAGAGAGAGTTGTTTCTGTTATTTAAGATTCTTTGCAATCGAATATTGCGTCTCCTCTCAGTTCATAATTCAACAAATAGGATATTTATCTTCTGATAAGGTTTTCTGTGCATGCTGAGAGAGAGAGAGAGAGAGAGAGAGAGAGAGTTGTTTCTATTATTTAAGATTCTTTGCCATTGAATATTGCGTCTCCTCTCAGTTCATAGTTCAACAAATAGGATATTTATCTTTTGATTTAGATATAGATTTAATAATCTTGCTAGGTAACTAACAGGGAGTCTAGCCAACTCTTGCCAATTCCTGCCAACTCCTATTGGGTTGGAGCAAAAGTCTACCACACCAAAAAAATCATTCCCCCAATTATCCATCCCTATCCTAATTCAGATTTCACTTATCACCTTTCACCTTACTCTATTATCACTGCATCCGCTCCATTCCCCCCTCCCCTATCACGCCGTCACCCTCACCCTCAACAACACATCTTAGTGCCACCGTCGTTCCTCCAATTCCACCACTGACCAAGAACTAGTACATGGAAGTCATTGCGAGCCAGTCGCCTCCAACACACGGAAGTCGTGGCACCTCCACCGCGCTGTTGCAGCACTGACCAGAGATGCACCCCCTGTCGCCGTTGCATACCACCACTACCTCCACTCATGTTGCATGCCTCGCGACACAAGTCAACACGCCACAGCGCCGCCACTTCATCGTTCAGGTATCACTGGCTCCTTCTCGATCGCGAAACGAGAAGCCGCTTCCCCCACCACCATTCACAAATACACACTTTCCACTCTGCTGCCCGTCAGCCTCCTCCATGTTTGCCACCATGTTCCCACAGACACATGCCCACCAACATGTTAACGAGGTCCTCTAGTGCTGTTTCAACTTTTTTTCTTCCTTTTTTCTTTAATTTTTCATATTTGCAGGATGGTGTTTTTTATTTTTTGATGTTTTTTGTGTTTCTTTTTCATAAAATTTGAGTTTTTTTTTTAAACAGAGGAAATTTCATTAAGGAGAAAGGAAAGACATCAAACATAGCCAAGTTCTAGACATGGCTTGGGGCATCTTCCATCCACATGCAATTTGGAGTGGTAAGAGCTAAGGTTGCTAATTCATGAGCTACTTTATTCCCTTCCCTCTTAACATGACTAAATTCCACAAATCTAAAATTTCTAATAAGTGAAATGGCGTCAGTAATAAAAGTTCCAAAACAAGAATTAAAACACCTTCTCTGTTTGAGGGCACCCATTACTTCTATATTGTCACTTTCAAGAATCACCTTTGAGAAACAACAATCTTTTGCAAAATTCAACCCCCAAAATGCTGCATATGCTTCTGCTTCATGTTCTTCAAGGGGATAAGGTATTGCCTGGGTTGCTGCTGCCATTATGATTCCCATTTCATTCCTAATTACAACACCAACTCCTCCATTAATATCGTGTGGGACCGCTGCATCTACATTAACCTTCATTGTGTTGGTTGGTGGGCATATCCACTTTTGGTTCACTGAGAATTGGAAATTCTCTTGGACATTTTATTTTTTCTATCATCTGAGCTTTCCAAAATTCATTAAAGCACATGCAAGCTTGTTGAACTTCTTTCTCAATCAGTGCCGATTTTTCCTCAAAGCCGAGGGAATTCCTCACTCTCCACAGCTGCTATAGCAAGGTACAAAATAGGCCCCCTTTTTTCACTCTGAATATTTCCCATAATTTCCTTGACCCATTCTTTTACATCTGAAAACATTCCCATTTCTGATCTCAGGGTGAATGGAGATGCAAACCAAAATTTTCTAGCAAACCAACATTCCCTGAATATGTGTTCTTTCGATTCAGCATCTTCCCAGCATCTCGGGCACAAAGGGGAGCAATTTATCCCCCTCCTGTTCAGGTTCTTTTTTGTAGGGAGAGACTTGTGGAGGAGTCTCCAAAGGAAGTTTACAGTTCTGAGTGGTGGCCTTATTCTCCAAACATCGTTCCAGGTTTGTTCTTCTCTTTGTTCCTTTCTGGAAATCTCTTATTGTGATCTGGTTTTGGCTCTTAGTTCATGGTAGGCTAATTTAACTCTAAATTCACCATCTCTAGCTTTTTTCCAATAGAAACAGTTCACTTGGTCAGATTTAGGAATAGAAATGTGTAGGATTTGCTGAGCTTCAAAGGGTAGAAAGATCTGGTTGATTAGATCTGTGTTCCACTCCTTTTCTTCTTCTAACATTAATTCTTCTACTCTTGCATCTGGGTTCAATGTTGTTGGGGTCGACCATGGTTTTGATCTGTTTTGTTTAAGAAGCCAAGGGTCTTTCCAAATTTTCACTGTTTCACCATTTCCAATTCTCCAGCATCCCCCTTTTTCTAGTACACCATTTGCTTGCCATATGCTTCTCCATGTGAAGCTTGGGGAGAAACCCACGTTTGAGCTCAAAAAGTCTTTTCTATTGTAATATCTGCTCCTAAGGGTCCTGGCTGCCAGCGACTCAAGGTTCTTCATTAACCTCCACCCTTGCTTTGCTAACAGAGCCATATTGAAAGCCTCCATATCTTGAAAGCCCAGCCCCCCATTTTGTTTTGACTGGCACAATTTATCCCATTTTATCTAGTGCATTTTCTTTTCGCCGTCTTTTGATCCCCAATAGAACTTATTGATCATTGATGCAATGTGGTTGCAAAGTCCTGTTGGTAATCGAAAACAACCCATTATGTAAGTGGATATTGATTAGACCACCGCCTTGATTAGCACATCTTTCCCCACTCTTGAGAGAAGTTTTTCCTTCCAACCCTTCAATTTCTTCCACACTCTATCTAGGATGAATTCAAAAACTTGTTTCTTGGATCTTCCAACAAAGGTTGGGAGTCCCAGGTACTTCGAGTGTCCTTTCACGACCTTTATCCCCATCCATTCTTGTATAAGAATCCGTCTGTTAGTTGGCACATTTCGGCTAAAAGACATCTCCGACTTGTTCAAGTTTATGCGTTGTCCTTAAGCAAGTTGGTAAGAAATCAGGGCTTCTTTTACTGCTTGTATCTCCCGATCTGAGGTTCTTGTGAATAGAATTCTGTCATCAGCAAAGAATAAGTGGTTGGTCTCTGGTCCATTCCGTGTTATCTTAATCCCTTGTATCAACCTGTTGTTTTGTGCTTTTACAAGGATTCCAGAAAAAACTTCAGCGCATAGAATGAAGAGGTGGGGGGAATAGGGGATCCCCATGTCTTAATCCTCTCGAAGGTTGAAAGGTTTTGGTGGGGGTACCATTGAGCAAGATGGAGAAAGAGGTTGAGCTCACACAGTTCCATACGGTTTGAATCCATCTTCCTGGGAACCCCACAGCCATTAGGACAGCCCTCAAGAAGTCTCATTTCACCCTATCGTATGCTTTCTCCATGTCTAACTTCATTCCCACATAGCCTTTATTCCCTAAAGTCTTCTTCTTCATGTAGTGGAATATTTCGAAGGCTATTAATCCATTGTCTGTTATAAGTCTACCCGGGACAAACGCACTTTGATTCTCCCCTATTATCTGAGGGAGGATAATCTTAAACCTATTCGCCATTGTTTTGGTAGCCAGCTTGAGGATCACATTGCATAATTGGTCTGAAATTCCTCGTGTGTCTTGGCTTCTCCGCTTTTGGAATCATGCAAATGTAGGTGTGATTTATCTCCTTTGGGTCATCTCCCTCGTTTAGGATTTTAAGAACTATTTCGGTTACTTCATTTCCCACAAATTTTCACATTGTTTGGTAGAACAGGGCCAGCATTCCGTCTGGCCCCGGTGCTTTGGTTGGATGCATCTGTTGTAATGCTTGGTATACTTCGTCCTTAGTAAAATCAGCGTTGAGAATGTTGAACCTTTCTTCATTTATACGGCCTCTAACCACTTCCACAGTTTCTTCCACTTTAAAGGTTTATTTCCTCTACTGTGAACAGTTTTTTCAAAAAAACTCCTCATTACCACTTCTATTTGTTCTTCATCTTCGTATTTGATTCCCTTGTCATCTACTATAGCTTTCACCCAATTTCTTCTCTTTCGTTGTGAGGCTTTATAGTGGCAATATTTGGTGTTTTTGTCCCCATATTTTAGCTAGTTTGCTCTTGACCTTTGGCTCCACTATATTTCTTCCATCCTTATGAGATCATCCAGCTCTTCTTCCTCTATTTTTCTCCTCAGTGTCTCTTCATCTTGAGGGAGGCTATTCAGCTGTTCCAAAGCCTTTTCGGCCTTCTTAATTCTTTTAGGTGTTGGATCGTCATTTCCGGAAAAGCTTCTTTCTAGCCTAGATTTGCCATTGCTTGGTCCAAACGCTCTTGAATGTTATTGCTTCCTGTCTGCCCATTTGACCATGTAAAAGAGTGTCCTAGGAAGCCGAGGTCAAGAAGTTCGCTTGGTTAGATAGCTTCTTGAAATCCTTTTACCTGAGCATATGTAATTGGATTCCTCCCTAATTTTTCTTGTTGGTTCAACACTTGGTTAAAATCTCCGAAAACCACCGATGGCATTGATGATGCTTGCCCAAGAGATCTCAATAGGTCCCAGCTTGCTTGCTTATTTTGGTTTTTTGGCCATCCATAAAATCCGATTGCTCTCCATTTGTGGTTGCTGTCCCTTACTTGTATCTCCATGTCGATGTGGTTTTTTGACATGGAGGTTATGTTGACTTCAATCTCTCTGTTCCATAGCACTGCCAGCCCACCCCCTCTCTGTCTTCCATCTTCATTACAGTCCACTCCAACTACATTCTGCATTCCACCCTTATACCTTAGCCTCATAATTTCTTCTGACTTCTTCCTTGTCTCCATGAGAAAAACAAGGTTGGGAGCTTTTTGTTTAATGAGCTTGTTTAGAGCTCTAATTGCCCATGGGTTCCCAAGCCCACGGCAATTCCAACTTAGTATTTTCATTGTTGTCGGCAGGGCTGCCCAGCAGCCTCCGCCGTTTCCGATGTTGGGTCCCTTGTCTGCTTCTTGGGTTGTGTTGCTTCACCATCTATGTCCATGTCCTCTGTTTGCTTTGCCTTCCTCTTTGGGCTTTTGTTTTCCTTTCCTATCTTTGGTTTGGGGCTGATAAGGGCTTCTCTTGCTTGTCTTTTCCATTTCCTCTCTATTGTTTATTCTTTGTTTGAATTTTGATTTGTGATTTCTTTGAGGACTGATTCTCCTACTCTGGTCAGATTTTCTTGGTAATTTTTATTTTTTCCATATTTCCTTCCAATTTACAGTTCTGTTCTCTTGGACTATAGCTCTCTTCCTTTTTCCCTGTTTCTTTTCCTGCATCTTCACTTTGTTTTGTTTCCTTGTCTGAAAATTTTTGGATTTCTATACCCTTTTTGTTAACTTCTTCCAGGTCCCTTCGTTGAGAGAAGGTTCCTGGTAGAGTTATCGCAGGGTCCTGGCTTGTCCCTTCTCCAACGTCAGTCTCTATTGAGTCCGACATTGACAGGGTGGCCAGTTTTTCCATTAGCTTAATAGTGAGTTTCTTTTTTTTGATGTTCCTCTCTTTTGCCTTGGTCTGGTTTAGTTTTTTCTTCTTCTTCTTCAGCTTTTTGCTCCACTTTTCTTCCTACTATTTCAGCTTTTAACCAAGGGCCTAAGTTCTTGAATTTTTTATTTCCTTCAGTTTCATCTTTTTTTGCCTTGCCACAGGTGTTTTCTTCATGGCCAGTTCTACCACAGTAATAGCACATGGTTGGAGGTTTTTCGAACTTGAAATTGACCCAGGTGAGGCCATCCTTCTTGCTTCCTACATTTGTGCCTTTCATAAAAGGTGTGTCTATTTTCATCTTTACCGTAGCCTTTATGAATCTCTCTTGGTCCTTCCCTGCTTCGAATAGCTCACACTCTTTGACCTTTCACATGCAAGCAGCGATCTTTCTACCATGTTTCAGCATTTTGCAGTGTTCTGGAAGATCCCAGATCTGCATCTTTATGTCCACATGTTCAAGCTCTTGTTCCTGTTTTTCTACATCCTTATCCTATTTATTTACTATAAGCCAGGCATTTCTAAAGGTCCAAGGGTTACCTCTTAGAACTCTGTCTCAATCTGCCTCATTCTTGAAGAAGAACTGGTAAGTTTTGGGTTTGACTTCAGTGACTCTGAACCCTTCTGGTTTCTTCCATATGTTGTACATAGCTGTTTGGATCCAGGCCACATTGATGTTTTTGTTTGTGACTAGTCTTCCAATAATGCTTATCTGACATTCTTTGATTCCTTCGCTTATGTCTTCTTCGCCATACACTATAAGATATTCTTCATCCTCTGCTTCATGTTCTACAAGATCTTCGTGCACTGTTTCATTCTCCATTTTGTTTGTTTCAGACACCGCCGAGAAAAAAACTCAATCCACTATTGGTGCTAGTGGGGACCGGAGCATAATAAAATGGATGTTTGTACGCTACTTTGTCATGATTGGACAAATTCTACTCTGTGTGGGTCTAGAAGGATGATTTGGTGTGCTCAAGAGAATTCTATGTGTCCACCGCCCGGATGGAAGAACCATGCAATCAACTTGAAGACGGGTGCGAAAATAAGATATGGGACGCCGGATCATACTTTGAAGACCAACTTTGGGACCTTATATCATGGATAGAGTTTCACCCAAGCTTGGTGAAGACGGTTGGAATTTCTGTCAACCATTTGAGGAGCAAAGATCCTTGGAGATTCAAGGATGAGTACAAACACAAGCCACCATGACAAAGAGCTTCCCAAAATGTCCAACTTATGGACTTAAAATAAAAGTGCTAGGTGGGAGACACCTCACCATGGTAAACTCTTTCCACTCTCTTGTAGTTTGCTTAATAAGTGATTTGAGTTGCCATTGTAGGTAGTTTTCCTTTTCATTGTAGTCTTCTCTCAATGTTTTGAGTGTAATTGCTTAGGGTGCAAGTTATGTTTGGTTGCTTTTGGAAATTCTTTCTTAATAATTTTTCATTTTTGGTTGATTTAGAGTTGAAGGTAATGTTAGGGGAATTTTTAGATGTTTTTAGTATTGCGTCCCTCCCTTCCTTCGACCACCCACGCGCACACGTACAGGACGCATACACGTGGATTTGAAATCCATAACCCCCAGGGATGCGAGAACCCTATCATTCGCGTGCCCCACCCCTCTCTCTGTTCCAACGTTCCCCCTTCCTCCCTCCCAGCCAACTCTATTACAGACCACCCCTCCCACCACCGTCCGGCGCCGAACCCGCCGCCGTCGACCACCCCTCTTCTTCTCTCCTCTCCTTCTTTCCTCACCCTTACAACCCTAACCCTCTCTCACCGGTTCGTCTTCTGCCTTCGCCCACCTCCGCCGCGGCCACCAGTCATCACCGGCGAGCACCACACCACTACTCATACCTTCTTTTCCCTTCTTCTCACTTCCATCTTTCACCATTTTTCTCTCTGCTCGGAATCCTGTTCGTCGCTCACCCCAACTGCCACCGCGAGCTCCACTAGGCCGCCACCACTACTGAGCGGCACTGCTATCTTCCCCCTCCATTCTCCATTTCTATTTTGCTTCTGCATCCTAGGTTCACCATCCCCTACCTCCACTGCTCTGTTTTCTTCCTGTTCTAATTAATTTTGGTTGTTGTTATTAGTTAGCTTAGTTGATTAATCTGTTCAGCTTATGATAGTTAGAAATGCATGCTGTTAGGTAGTTAAGATGTAGTTAGAAGATTCTAGGCCTGATAAGTGCTCCGTTCTTGTTTACTTTCTGAATGCTGCTTGTTTATTAATGATGTTGGTGTGGTGTTTTGTGCGAATCATGGTGCTATTATGCTGATTTTCATTGCTGCCTTGCTGCACTTTACTTGTGAGATTGAGTTTGCTGCTGCCTGAGCTTATGCTTTGATATATCATATGTGTTAATTTTCTGTTCGCTATCCGGGAATGTCCAATTTATTGCCGGAATACTGCCCAAATTTTTAGAAAATATTTTGGTTTTAAACTTGTTACCTAGAATTGAACTTGACACTTTTAAAATTGAGTTTTACTCGACTTACACCAAGTCTAATTCCTAGGTTATTTTAGGTGCAATTCCGTGTCTATTTTGCTTCCCGTGATATGCACTGAACCTCCATGTGCCTTCACTTCTCAAGTTAGCTCAAATGCTTTTTGACTCATGCTAGCTCACCATTTGATCTTGAATTGCAACTTTTTGAATATGGTTCATTCTTTTGCAATAATTGGTGCATTCCACTTGTGTAGCTCTTTCAATGCAAATTGATTCTTAACCTGTTCTAGTTACACAAAGTGCATATTTCACTCTTTCTATACCAATTATTGCCCATTTAGTGACCATGGCATTGTTGATGAACTGCTTTTCAATTGTATGCGTTTGTGCAAAATTTCATATTTCATCATCAATGACTGCATCGTCCTCATGAATGTGAGTATGCTTGTTAACCATATTTTCTGTAATTCTTTTGATTAAGCCAATAACCGCCATACCACTAATCTTTGAACCAATTTTTCTAACTTCTAACTTGATTAACCGACTGACTTTTTTTTTAGTTTAAAACTCACTCTTTCATCATTCTTTTGGGTATGACGCTTATTGAGCTTAGTAAACAAGCACTGCGCACATATCGCTTGGATTCTTGGTTCATGGCTTTGATTGTGTTTTGCATTACGTTGCTTGCTTTCCAAGAATTCTATCTTTTTAACTCACTTCATGAATATGTCATGCCTTGCTTTGTTTTCCTCTACGAGGCTTATTTATCTATATCCTGCATATCGGTTTTTTTCAGGATGGCCGATAGAGGAAAAGCCAAGGTTACCTCAAGGAAGAGAAAGAAATATCAGCCCTTCACTCTTTCTCCCTACTATAACTATACCAAAAAGCCTCTTCATGATGAGGATAGAGCCAACCAGTAGTTACCGCCTACAGAAGCGTATAGGTTCCCTAACCTATACTGCGAGCTCCACTTTCCGACATACCAGAAGAAGAATCTGAATATAGAGAAAAAACTGGTCCTTCCGACTGACGTGAGACAAGCCATTACGACACGTATTCAGGGGATGGGCATGGGCTTTATTGATAGGGAGCTAGGCCGGGTGAACTCCTCTTGGGTGAAGGAATTTTACTGTAACTTCTTTAGACACACCGTTGAGTCAGTTCACCTGCGAGGCGGGCAGGTATTGGTTACGAAGGCAGCTATTCAGGATAGACTCGGCTGTCTGCCTAGGACCGGTACTACAGATGCCATTGAGCAGGCAGAGGTGGCCATACATTGCATGACCTTCGATTATGATGCGCTGAGGGATGTTATTGCCACCCCGGATGCCTTTGGGTGATGGACGCTGACAACAGGAAGCCCAAGGGGATGCTGTTTACTCATCTTTCTAGGATGGCCAGGACGTGGCAGCAGATCTTTGCACATTACGTTATGCCTACCACCCATTTCACTGAGATTCTAATGGACATGCTGGTCCTGATTGGCTGCGTTATGGAGGGGAAGGAGGTATACTTCCCTCGATTGATCAGGCGATACATGTGGCGGGCCCATGTCCGTGGCTTACTTCCCTTTCCCACATTGGTCACCATGATGATTCAGCTAGCCGGTGCCCCATGGGAGACAGATAATGAGATACCACCCCCGGTCTACGGAAAGAAGGAAGTGATTCCGTGGGGGGAGTGGGTGCACGAGAAGCCCCCTTCCCAGCGCCGCTCTAGAGCCAGAGCAGCAGCACCTGGCGCTTCTTCTTCCATAGCTGTAGCAGGCCCATCAGCAGGCCTATCCGCACCGATACCACCACCAGCTCCCCAGCCGACCTATCTGTTAGTCCAATACCTGATCCGCTTTATGGAGCGCAGTGAGCGCCGCGTTATGCGATGCCTGGATAGGATGGATCAAATGTTTGTGGCGCTGAGTGTTGAGTTGCCCCCTCTTCTCGAGTCTTCCGCATCAGAGGAGGAGCATGCCGAGGAGCATGAGGCGGAGCCAGCTCAGACAGAGGTACCATCACAGACACAAGCTACCCCGGAGGTTCAGGAGCCACCTGAGGAGCCACAGCCTGAGACCCAGCCAGATGCGACAGTCGACCCTCACACCGTGCCCGAGCAGTAGCATCGAGGACGATGCTTCATCTTAAGTGTAGGGAGGTCACCTTCGTCGCCGTCGGTGGAATAGCTATTTTGGATGATAAGTTCGGACATTTATCTTTTATTTTGCGTCATTTTAGCACTTTGCACTTTATTTTATCGCACTTTTGGATTATTATTATAGATATTTGTTATTTTGGGATCCTTTTATTTTAGTTTGTTGCATTTTGCACCTCGCATTCTAGATATTTCATATTTTAGTGTATTTTTGCTTTATGTAGTTGTTTTGGCTTTTTGGTTGTGATTAGAAAAATATTTTGGATTGTTGAAACCTAAGTTTACCCTTTTATATAAGAAATTTGGTTTGATTTGAAAAAAAAAAAGAGAAGGGATAAACTAAGAAAATTTTAAAAATTTTCTAAATCACAACATTGCATTTAGGATAAGCTTAGTCAAAATAAGAAAATTTTCCAAAGAACTTATCTATAGGGCACCACCCCAATTGATTGAGAAATTTTTTTGTAGAACTTGCTTGAATCATATATATTTTGTGGAACATGTTTTTGAGCTAAGAACACAAGCAAGTGAGATTTGAGCCTAATGGTGTGGTTACATTTTATAACCACTTATTTTCCTTCTTGTGTGTAATTATTCTCCTTCTATGATTGTGATCCTTGATTTGCTTGATTCTTTATGTCCATTATTCCTTGTATTCATGCATTTATATGATTGAGGCCATTGTTTCACTAGCTTACTTACCCAAATAGCCTACCGTTTACCTTCCATTGTTAGCCAATTTTGAGCCTACGCTTAACCCCAATTGTTCTTTATTTTAGCACATTACAAGCCTAAAGCGAAAAATAATAAAAGTCCCTTGTTTGGATCTTTGATTGGCTTAGGCTAGTGAGAGTGTTCATTATTCAAGTTTGGAAAAATTTGGGACATTGGTTGGGATAAAAGGGTGCTTTGTATGTTTATATTTGGGAATTGGGTACATGCTCATGTATTAATCAAATGATTAGACTTTATGCATTGGTTCTCTTGAAAAGAAAAGAATGGGACAAACAAAAGAAAAAAGAAAAAAAATATAGAAAAGAAAATAAAAGAAAAGAAAAAAATATATAGAAAAAAAAAGAGAAAGAAAGAAAAGAAGAAATAAAAAAAGGGACAAAATGTCCCAAAGTGAAGTCAATAAGGATCAATGCATAAGTGTTGGGAAATGAAAAGGAAATACATGAGTATGTGAGAAAAGTAAAAAAAAAATTGGGTAGTTAGGTTAGAACTTAATTGTATGGGTTATCATAGGTTAGGTGGGAAAGTCTAAGCTAATCAAAGACTCAAATGTTAGTCCACTTAACCATATATGACCCTACCTTGACCCTAACCCCATTACAACCTTTGAGAAAGACCTCATGATAATTGTATGCATGCATTGAATAATTTTTTATTGTTAGATAAAGAACAAATCTTGGAAAGCATGAAATAGAGGAGAATTGAGTAAATCAACCCCTAAACACTTGAGCGAATAGAGTGCAAACACATCCGGTGAGGGTTCGATCGCTCAAATAAATGTTTTCACCATGATCATTCTTATTTATACAAGTTTGTAAATCACTTTTTGATAATTCAATACAATTGTGGGTTGGATTTGATTCTTACTCCTTTAGCCCTTGTGCTTGCATATATCTCTTGGAAGTGGTTTGTCTTGACCAAGCATTTGCATTCATAATAGGAAGTTGCATTTAGATAGGTTGCATATAGTTTAGAGCATTGAATAAATGCCATACCCTTTACTTCATTCTTGGTATAGCGTGAGGACATGTTATGATTTAAGTGTGGGGGGATTGATAAATCCCGTTTTTAGGGTTTATCATGTGTTGAATTTAGAGCATTTTATTAACCTTTTCTCACATTTATTCAATGATATAGTATGGTTTTGTGATTCTTCCTCAATTTGTGCTTAAATATGAAAATATTCTTTCTAGACCTTAAAATTAGCTAATTTTGATTCACCTTTGATTCCACTAGATGCCTTGATGTGTTTGCTAGTGATTTTAGGATTGAAAAGGGCTAGGAATGGATCAAATGGGTGAAGAGGAAAGCATAGAGTGGAGAACACATGAAAAGCCAAAGATTTGGAAATATTCATCCACGCGCACGCGCACTATACGCGCACGCGTGGATCGCGAAAATTTCAGGGACGCGCACGCGTGCTGTACGCGTACGCGTCGGTGGCTGCACGTGATTTGTAAGAGGAAAACGTGCCCAGCAAATTCTGAGAAGCTGTGGGGCCCAGTTTGTAACCAATTTTGGTGCCAAGATACTTTAAAGGCCAAGGATTGAAGAGCAAAAGGAGGATTCCATCATTAGACACATTAGGATTAGTTTTAGTTAGTTTTAGAGAGAGAAGCTCTCACTTCTCTCTAGGATTAGGATTAGGTTTAGTTCAATAAGCTTAGATCTAGGGTTTAATTCATGCTCTCTTCTACTTCTACTTCTCAATTCTTTGTTGTTGCATTCATCATTCTTCTATTTTTTGTTGTAATTTCTTCTACTTGTTTCTATACTTGTTGTTGATTTACTCTTGTTTCTTCTACTTTCTTTCAATTCAATTTGAGGTAATTCATGTCAATAATTGTGTTCCTTTTGATTGTTGTTGTCAATTCCTTGCAATAATTGTTGCTAGATTTCATTCTTGTTGTCAATTTACTATGCTTTCCTTTTATGCCTTCCAAATGTTTGTCAAAATGCTTGAGAAGATATTAGAATAGAATTTTATGTTCTTGGCTTGGGAAGGTAACTTAGGAATTCTTGAGTTGCTAATGTCCAAGTGATTGATAGTTGATAGCCATTAACTCTAGTTCTCATTAATTCAATTAGTGAATAGCTAGGACTTGTGGACTTGGATTGATATAGCTCATTTGAATTTCCTTTACTTGTTAAAGGATGATTTAGTGGGATTGATCCTTGCAATTATCATATTGTGGTTAGTGATAAGGATAGAGATCCTTGACCACCAAACCTTGCCAAGACCTTTTTGTCACTTGATTTACTTTTCTTGTTTCCTAATCAAAACCCTAAAATATACATGTCCATGACCAATAACAAGAACACTACCCTGCAATTCCTTTGAGAGACGACCCGAAGTTTGAATACTTCAGTTATTAGGATTATTAGGGGTTTGTACTTGTGACAAACAAATTTTTGTATGAAGGGATTAGTGTTGGTTTAGAAACTATACTTCGACGAGATTTCATTTGTAAAATTCTAAACCGTCAAAAATTCACTCATCAAAGGCATGCCTATGATTGTGAGGGGTCCGTGTGAAGTGAGAGGTGCCGTGGGTGTGGGGGGTTGGTTCTTGTTTTTGTTTTAGGGTTTTGTAACTTTTATTTTGATTTTAAATTAAATTTTTTAAAAGTACTTCAAATTGGCTGGTTAATGA
>NC_029789.2:20465686-20469251 GCF_000816755.2 Arachis ipaensis
AAGGCAAAACAAACAAACAAAACACAAGTAAAGCTACTTATACCCTCTCAATCTGAGAGTACCATTGGCATCTAAAGAGAGAGCATGAGTTGTATCAGAAGGGGAAGCATAAAAAACATGAAGCCCGTAAGGAAGATCTAGTCCTTTCTTGGTCAAAACATCTGCCACCGAATTAGCTTCCCAGAGGATATGACACCAACTAACCTGAGATAATTTTCTCTCAAGAATGGCAATGTCCTCAAGAAGAATTGTGCACGGATGCTAGGCTAGGCAGCCATTTTTAGCAAAATTAATGGCCATTTCGGAGTCCGATTCGATAATCACATAATGGAACTCATTAGCGGTAGCAATCTGGAGCCCTTTTATAATTCCCCAAAGCTCTGCTTGCATGATTGAGCAACCCCCCAAGTTGCAAGAGAAGCTCGTGACAAACCTCTCCAAATACTTACGAATGACACCTCCACAACTAGCATTCCCTGTTTGGTTGTAGAAGGAACCATCTCGATTAGCATTGGACTTCTTTGGTGTGATGCTGGCCTTCATAATTAAACTAAATTGATAACTCATGTTGTTAATAGACTCAACCACCTCATTAGAATTAAAGCTTTTTCCTTCGAAAACATGTTTGTTTCTAGAATACCAATCACAAGGTGTAAACAGGTTCAGAATTAGCCAATCCATCTAGTTTAGGCTAAAAAAAATCTCTTATAAGATATTGGGGCTGTAGTAACCGCCAGGTAGCTTTGGCAAAATAGCAGTCACGAAGCTCATGAATAGCGGTTTCATTACTATGACGACAATGGGGACAGGCAGCGTCTTGGGACATATGTCTTCTGTACCTTTTGGTGTTGGTGAGAATGACATTATGAGCCACTAACCATAAAAAGTAATGGATCCTTTCCAGACCTTTCCATCTCCATATGAGGTTGAAGATATGATTCTGGACTCCTAGGTTATCTTGCAACGAGTTATAGGCAGATTTCAAGGAGAAAGTTCCATCGGAGGAGTTCGCCCACGTGATATGATCGCCTCCCTTCCAAGCCGAAGGCGAAGAAATAGTCACAATTTTCTAAACCACCATCTTCAGAAAGTAAGCTTTTAAGTTTATCTACATCCCAACCACCTGAAACAGTAAGGAAGTCCGTAAGTAAGGTTCCTGAATCAAAGGCAGAGCTTACCTGTAGGTGAAGCTTATTCAAGCTTCCCAATTTTGGCACCCAGTTGTGTTCTTAAAACCTTATTTGAGACCCGTCACCTATGCGCCAGATCGAGTTAGCCTAGACATCTTCCTAAGAAGCGCAAATACCCTTCCACAAATTGGAATCAATTTTCCTCCTATTAACGAGAGGAACAATGTGATTTCCGCATCTGTACTTAGCCCTTAGAACTTTCGACCAGAGGGAGTCTCTTTTCTCGATCAAACCCCAACCCACTTTCATCATGAAGGCGCGGTTTAAATCCTTAGCATGTCTAACTCCGAGACCACCATACATTTTTTATTTGTTCACTATCCACCAGTTTAAGAGATGTACTTTTCTAGTATGCTCTATTTCTCCCCAAATAAAGCTCCTGCAGTTACGATCAATGAAATTACAAGTAGCACTAGGTAATAAAACAGTTTGCATAGTATAGAAAGGCATAGCAGATAGAACAGATCTCACCAAAGTGGTTCTCCCTGCTAGGAAGAGGGAGGAGGCCTTCCAATTGTTAAGTTTTCTCTTAAACTTAGCCCTAATATCCTTGTATGTGTCCTTTGTTACTCTGGAGTGGATACTTGGAACACCCAAGTATTTACCCAAGTCGTCCGTTATAGGGAAATTCAAGCAATTGATTATGTCATCTCTCACATAGTGCCCCACGTTCTTGGAGAAAAAAATTCTGGTTTTTTCAATGCTAATTTTTTGACCGGAGCTCGTACAAAACGCTTCCAAAATTCTCCTAATAATGTCTACCTGCTCCATATTTGCTTCTGCAAAAAGGGTCAGATCATCTGCAAAACAAAGATGAAAAAGTTCAGGAGCATCCCAATTTAGATGAATGGGCTTCCAAAATTCCATACTGACTGCAAAATTAATAAGATGAGACAGTCTTTCCATGCACAGAACAAAAATATAAGGAGATATCTTTCAGGCATCCCCATTCCATAGAAATCTCATTCTAACGGTGGAAATGCATGCACAAATAAGCTCAATTATGTTAAGAGGAAGCCCAACATCAGTGAGTGTTTCCCGAATGAAGCTTCACTTCAGCCTGTCATAAGCTTTCTCAAGATCAATTTTAATGGCCATCTAACCTTTTGAACCCTTTTTGTTCCTCATCGAGTGAATGATCTCTTGAGCGATGATGATGTTATCCGAGCTCTGTCTACCTGGAACAAAGATACATTAGGTAGGACTAACAATCTTATCCATAGCTCTTCTCAATCTATTAGCCAGAGTTTTGGTGATCACTTTATAGGAGACATTACACAAACTAATCGGACGCATTTGCTTCAGATTGGTGACATGTTTTACTTTTGGAATAAGCATAATAAGAGTTTCATTTATTTCCCTGCTTTATCGGAGTAATAAAGATACCCTCAACAGCTTAACCAGATCCAAGCCGACTTTATCCCATTGATTTTGATAAAAGACTGCTTGAATGCCATCAATACCTGCCGCTTTAAGACTTCCCATATTGAAAATAGACTCCTTAATCTCAGAGAAAGAAAACATATTACCTAAGGCATCCAGGTCCTCTTAAGGCAGTATCGGAAAAGAGTTTCTCAGAATAAATTCAGAATTCGAGATATTCTCCGAATATAGGTTGAACAAAAAAGTAGAGGCCATGTCCTCTAAGGCAGTTTTATCACTTACCTAGTTACCATCCGTGTCTTAGAGGTTAAACACCTTATTCCTTCTTCTTCTGGCAATAGTAGTCCCATGAAAGTATTTAATATGGCGATTTCCAACTTCCATCAACTTACATCTAGATTTCTAGAAACACATTACTTTTTCTTGAACAAGGATTTCTTCATATTCCCTTCAAAAAGAAACCTGTAAGTCTTAGAGAAAATGATTATTCTGGAGATTCATGCTAGCCGTAATCCCATTTAAATGCTTAATAATTCTGCTCTTCCTATTCAAAATGTTCCCAAACACATTAAAATTCCAAGAATTTATTGCTTTTTGAAAGTTAAGAATGTAATCAGACCAAGAACCCACTAGATTCCAATTACTGCTGACCATGTTGGAGAAGTCGAGGTGAGTAAACCAAGCGCCCATAAATCTAAAGGTCTACAACCAACATTAACATTGTTGGGTGAAGGAAAGTGAAGGCAAAGAGGGGAGTGATCAGATTTAAAGTTGGAAAGGTATTTAATAGAAGCAGAAAATGGATTTGCCAATCTAGGTTGCAGAGTCCATAATTTAATTGTTGAAATAAATCACCCCTTTTTCAAGTAAAAGGCCATCTAGAGAAACCCATATCGAGAAGCCCAGTCTCGGAAACACAAGATTGAAAATCCTTGCAAGCATTTCTACTATTTGCTGAACCTCCCCTTCGCTCATGATCATAAAGAGTATAG
>NC_029789.2:20469318-20473332 GCF_000816755.2 Arachis ipaensis
AATATAATATAAAATAAAATATATAATATAAATATATAAAAATTAATAAATATTAAAAATATATAAACAACTTTTCAGATGTAACATTGAGAGTTTGAAACCCTAAAAATTTATTCTTCTCTTCTCCAGATTCCAGAAACCACAGTGAGAGGCTGAGGCTGAGAGCAATAGCCAATATTGCATCGAGCTTCTTGCCTTCTTCTTCTCCAACACCTACTTGCTGGCTGTCGTCGTTCTTGCCTCCGTCCTTCGTCCAGAGCAGCTGAGAAGCGCTTCGCCGCCAACGTCCTCTGTCCGAGCGCAGAACCTAGCCTCCATCTTCCGTCGTCCTCCGTCCTTCGTCGCCATGAGTCTGTCGCCGTCACCGTGAATCCGTCGCCGTACCCTCCGTCCGAGAGCAGCTGAGCAGAGCTTCGCCGTCGTCATCGTCCTCCGTCCTCCGTCCTTCGTCGCCGTGAGTCTGTCGCCGTTGCTGTGAGTCCGTCGCTGTGAGTCCGCTGTGAATCACTAATTTTTTTTGGTAATTTTTATTTAGGGTTTGCAATGTTTCCTAATTTTAATTTGAGTTACAATTTTGTCCTAATTTTTATTTGAGCAGGGATTTGTTGCTGCATGCAATTCTATTTGTATGAAAACCTGTTCAAATTAATATGACAAAAATAGTTGAATCATGCTTATTTTGCCACTGTATTTTTTTCTTGAATATTATTTATTTATTTATTTTTATATATAAGATTCAATTATAAGAATAAAGATTATAGTAGAGTAAACAAAGTGATGTTCCTGTTATTCATTTCATCGTTAGGCTTCAGAGAACATTGGCAACATAATCAGATTTGTGATGCGCTAATTATGCTTTTGCTTCTCCTTTCTCTTAGTTTATATGAGACTTCGAAAAGGTTGAGCTTTTGTTTGTTTCATCATGCCACAGTCATATTCAAGGTCTCATTTATGATTTTTTGTGGATGATTTCTATCTTTTGGAGGTACTGTATTGTTGAATGTATTAGAGGTTAGAGCATGGTTTTTCACTTTTTTGGGATAGTCCCATTGTTTACTCTTTATTTCTAGTTGTTCTGGAGAATGAGGTGTATTCCTTTTCAAAGAAACAGAGTGAATTTTGAAGAGTCAATGAAGTTTTGTTTCTAATAGAAGTTACTATTTGCTAACCACATGGTTATGTTTTGGTAAATAGGTCTCAACTAGGCAACAGTGATGTTGCTTCCTTAATTATTTTTATCTAGAGTAAATTTGATTTTAGATATACATTTTGTGACACCAATCATGTATTAAACTGGAAAATTAAAGCAAAGGTTGTGGCCAAAGTTGGTTGTGGGCACCTTTGAGAAGTAAAGTTGATATATTGTTTAATTTTCATTTATGTTAATTTTTTATATAGTACTAATTAATTTGTTAATTGTTATCTCTTTTGATTTTCAGGTTTAAATCTTGATTTGTAAACTTTGGGGTCGGGTAGGGCAAAAACCCACCCCTACCCGCCCCACTGCCACCCCTAAAAGAGTAGCATTAAAATCCCCGATCAGCCACCAAGGAAGATCATTATCCAGAATCAGGTCACAAATATTATTCCATAGAGTACGATTAACCCTTTGGGAGATAGCATAGATAGTAGAGAGTAACCAACATTCAGAATTTTCATATTGAACTTTCGTGTTAACCATCTGGTAATTATGACTAAGAATATCCACCCCTTAAAGATTAGCGTCTTAGAGGCACCAAATACTCCCAGAATGCCCTCTGGCCTTTTCAATGAAATATCCATCAAGTCCAAACTTCTCCCACATCGATTTACCACGAGAGCCACTTAAATGTGTTTCGACAAGAATAAAAAAACTAACCTTATACTCCTTTTGCAAGTCTCTGATGAGGCTAGAGAAAGCTTTTCCTCCTGCTCCCCTGCAGTTCCAAGCTAAGAGATTCATAAAAACAGCAAGCAAAAAGAGGAGGTCACAAGACCACAAAGGCTTAATGTAGATCTTTAGATGTAGCAATTGGATTAGACGGGTTCGTCATGTCTTGAATTTGTTCCCAAAGCTAAGGACTCCAATTCGATGGTGAGGATTCCGGTGGCTTGTCCGGTGGGGGTTCTCTTTGTGGAGTAGTTGACACCTCGCCCTCGTTGATGGTTCTCCTTGATTGAAGAAAGCACTCTTTACCATGTGTGCCTCCATAAATTTCTCATTATGAATAGTGAAATCTGCCATTTGATTTTACTCCTTTTGAAGTCGTCCCATGTTCTCCAGTATCTCTTGTTCCATCGCTATTGTTACAAGGTTTCTCAACACGAAAGAGCTAGGCTGGGACAGAGCCAGAGACTTTTTCATACTCACACCTATCTTGTTCATTTCCTTTAGTTTGGGCTTAGTTAGTTTACCAGTTTTTGAGGCCCAAAGTCAAAGAACAGGTCTTTCTTTTGTGCTTGAGGGTTTTTCCCTGCACCTGATTTGATAACCCTTTTCTGCATTTGTCCAACAGGCCTATTAACTTTATTGACCACAGGCTTATCAACATGGGACTGAATGGAGAGTCCATCTTCTTTCAATTGCAGATTTATTACTGGCCCAGTATGCATAGAGCTGTTTTGGGCAACATTGCCTTCATTAGTGTCCTCCGAGATTTTCACCTCCTTATCATCAAATAATATATTAAATCTTGATCCAGTTTCCATGATTTTATTACTGTTATTATAAGAACTTTCCTTATTTGTTCCAAGATCCATGGTTTGATTGATTTGTCTTTTAATGTGATGTGTCTTCTCTGGTTTTCTTTTTGGTTCTTCTGGACCATCATCCAAGGACCGACATTAGGGAGATTTTGATTGTTACTAGGATTATTGTCGCTCATTCGATCACCTGTAATCTTATCTTGCTTAGCGTCTCCATTAGAAACCACCTGTTTTCCGTTTGCCACCTCCACCCGATAGTCTTCCCCAATAACCGGTACCTCTCCACATGACTCCGACCGGTGTCTATAGACCCCGCAATTGAAACAAGTGAGATGAAGGCCCTCGTATTCGAGGTTTAGAGTGCTTCCCAGTACACAAATTTTTGGGATCAGTTTCCTTGATAAGTTAATTTCCACCAAAATCCTTGTGAAACATCCCTTCGAATGAGTCGATGTAGCTTTATGAACTTTTAGCATAGTTCCGATGGCCGATAACATTAATCTTACCTTTCTTTTCCCAATCTCTATTCAGACGTTGCTCCATAATTCCTAAATGAATTCTTTTTTCGAGAACTTTGACAATGAGAGCAGCATGCCAGGGCTTGCACCATTTATCAAACTCCTCTTTTGAAACTTTTATTTCCGTACATAGATCAAAAGGTGTATCCTTTTTCGATAAGTCATCGTCTTCTTTATACCACCGATCTTTCAGATCAGATTCTTCCTCCGTGATGCTTTCAAATAATACATTATTTTCTTCATGCATCGAACCTGGAGCCACCAGGAGGGACTCTTTGTATGATAACTTTGGCTTCATGATCATCTCCGCAGCATGATTAGCAAGTATTTCCATGTCGTCTCCCGGTTGGTTAAGATCAACATCTCGTGCCTTGACCTTCTTAGTACTACGTTGGATGAGGTCTATCACTTGGGTGGGAACCCTAGGGGAGCTATCGGAGAGATGTTTGTGCTTTTCAAAAGCATAAATATTTCATTTTGTATTTAGTAAATAAAAGCTCATGTGCTCATACTTGTAGCTTTTAAAAGTCATGAGTACTTTTGAAAGCACTTAAGGAAAAGTTTTTTAAAGTTAGCTTGTGCCTGCTTATCAAAATTAAAAAGTCTAATATAACCTCATATATTAATTAATATTAACATTTAATTCTTACATTAATGTTTATTATAGTAGTTATAAAATTTAAAAGTTATTTTACCAAACACACTTGTTGTTGCTTATGCTTATTAAAAGTCATTTTAAATTTAATTTACTAAACACAGATGCTATAATTTTTAAAAATAAATTAATAAATTAATTTTAAGATAATTGTCA
>NC_029789.2:20473470-20479005 GCF_000816755.2 Arachis ipaensis
TAGGGCAAAAAACCATATTGAGCCAAAGCAAGAATCTTGTAACCAAAATGTGCCAAATTCAATTTCGTTTCAGCAATGAGCCAACGTGTATTTTAATATAATTCGAATCAAGCTGGTTCGAATTGCACTCCTTCATAATTCGAACCAACATGGTTCGATTTAGTGTTCTACGTTTTTGAATAATTCGAACCACCAAGGTTCGAACTTCTCCCATACATAATTCGAACCAATGAGGTTCGAACTTCTCTCATACATAATTCGAACAAGGGTGGTTCGAATTATGCTTTGAACTCGAATTCATGTAATTCGAACCATGCTGGTTCGAATTACTCCTAGTGCACTCCTTCATAATTCGAACCAGGCTGGTTCGAATTAGGTGTGATTCGACTATATAAGGAGTTCGAATCACCCTCATTCGAACCATTATCCCTCCCCCTACCCCACAAAATCTCAGAGAAAACGACCCAGATTCTCTCCGAGGAAGACCTGAACGGACTACTCTGCTGATGGGGGACGATCCGGCACGGTTATATCGGTTGGACGGAGTCGCTCATATAGCCGGGGTCATCAACGACGAGGTTAGTACGGAAATATTTTTTATTCAAGCGTTAGTTGTGCCTTAGTGGTTTTCATCTTGGTTAGACGGTACTTTATGTTAGTGGTTTATGTAGGTGGTTTAGGTGAGGGGATTATGTAGGTGGTTTATGATAGTGGTTTAAGCTAGCGGTATAAGTTAGTGGTTTATGTTAGTGGTTTAAGGTGGTGGTTTAGGGTAGTGGTTTTTGATAGTGGTTTAAGTCAGTGGTTTTTGGTAGTGGTTTATGTTGGTGGTTTATGTTAGCGGTTTTTGTTAGCGGTTTTTGCAAGCAGTTTTTTTATGTGGTTTAGGGTAGTTGTTTCATGCTAGGTGGTTTAAGTAAGCCGGTTTATTTAATTTGTTTCTTGTTAATGGATCTCGTTAATTGTGGTATATGCTAGCGGTTTAGTTGTGTGGTTTAGGGTTTGTTTTCCAGTTAGTTATCTTTCATGTAATGTTATGCTGTTTAATTTAGCAAAATGGTTAATGTAAACCGGTTTACTGTAAAACCTGTGTAGTTATATATCTCAGTATGCGGTTCTTTTCATGCGCAGCCCCAGCGATGCATTAGGAGCATGAGGCGGCAGTAGGGCATGCGTCTTGATGACAGATACGTTCCATACTTGCAGATGGCAGGGCTATACCATCTTGCAAGGCTGAACGACCGGTGGTTCCGGCTAGACGAGGCGCTCGTCAGTGCATTCGTGGAGAGATGGCGTCCCGAGACGCACACGTTTTATATGCCGTTCGGAGAGTGCACGATCACACTCCAGGACGTGGCATACCAGCTGGGTTTGCCAGTGGATGGCCGTTACGTGAGCGGGTGCCTGTCAGAGTTCCATATATACATCGATGGCGGCCGTCCACCCTGGGTCTGGTTCCAGGAGTTGCTAGGAGTTATACCTCCTCCCAGTCAGGTTCAGAAGTACGCAGTGAACTGCAGCTGGTTTCAGGAGACCTTTGGTGAGTGCCCTGAGGATGCAGATGATGACACTGTTCGCCGATATGTCCGTGCATACATCATGATGTTGCTGGGCACGCAGCTGTTTGCGGACAAGTCTGGCAACCGGATTCACATTAGATGACTTCCGTATGTAGCGAGGCTGGAGGAGCTGGGTACGTACAGCTGGGGTTCGGCAGCACTGGCCTGGTTGTACCGGTGCATGTGCAGAGTGGCAAACAGACATGTTGTGAAGTTAGCGGGCCCGTTTCAGCTACTGCAGTCTTGGATCTTTTGGCGGTTTCCTCAGTTTAGGCCTGCAGGATATGAGACTTTCAGCTGGCCGTTGGCGTCGAGGTACTATACTGGGCCTATTCTTTTTCAATATGACTTACAGATCTGCGTGTATGTTAATACTCTATTGCATAATGTAAACACAGATATTAGTATATGTAACTCATGTGTATGGTGCAGATGGGCAGGTTACAATCCTTCCGGTAACGAGAAGGGTCCGAGAGTGCAGATGTGGAGGCTTCGGATAGACCGGTTACAGTCCAGGGAGGTTAGTATGCTAATTATAAGTGATGCTTTTTAAGTTAAATATTTTACACTTGGGTCGTACAGTTGCCCTGATAAGGGTGGGTTCGTTCTGCAGTTTATATGGATGCCGTACAGTAGCCCCGACGTACTTCAGGTGTTGCATCCGGAGGTTTTGGAGCCTCGGCACATGGCGGTGTGGCGCTCTGTGACCGCGCTGATCTACTTTGCTGTCATAGAGTGGCATCAGATAGATCGTGTTCTTCCTCAGTTTGGAGGGGTACAGGCCCTTCCGCGTCCCGCCTTGAACATCGACTTTCTGATGTCCAAGGACGGGAGAGGCGTCGATCGATGGTTCCCCTCTTCCATGCGGAAGTGGCATGCATACTGGGACGCTCGTCAGGACAGTGTATTGAGGTTCGACGTTGTTGCCGACCCCAGACCGTCTCATGAGTTCCTTTAGTGGTGGAGTCAGCATGGGAAGAGGTTCTTGGTCGCGGACACTCAGCTGGGGGATCCGAGGGCAGAGGGCACGGGTAGCACGTCGCTGTGGTACTGGTTCGCATCTGTTTAGATGAGTCACATTTCATGTATTTTGTTTCCTCTATTTCAGTCATGTATGATAGTTAGGCGTACTTTTCTTGTTATGTAGTGCTCTGTTTATGTATGTTGTTCGTAACTTGTGTTCGGGGACATTGACTATTTGTATTAAATGAAACATGACAAGGTATAATGATTTCGTTTAGTTATTAAAATGAGGATCAACGAGTCCTGTAGCAGTACTTGTAATGAAAGACAACATATTCATTACTACTCGCAACAGCCAAAGTACAATGCATTAATCTCAACAAGTTACATACGTGGTCAAGCAATGCATCTAACAAGACAACTTAAATGTAAATAACACTAACAATAACATCATGGAAGCTAATTTCGCCCTGTTTGAGACGATCCTACTACCTGTGGGCAGCTACGTCTAGTGTGTTCGGGTTGGCGACAAAGGCCACACCGTTTTGGCCTGTTCGGATCTGCCTCATCCATATTTGTCCGTATCCTTGTGGATCTAGGCCTCCCCTCTCTCGCACGCCTTCTGTTTGGGTCCGGAATCACGGTGGGCCCATCGTAAGGTGGCCAGAAGCCCTCCGGGATTAGAGGTGTGAATCCCATCCGATAGACATTGAACACCGAGGTAATCTGATAGACGCTATGAACATAGAAGCTCCAGCTGACACGTGCGTAGGCACAGCATGCAAGTGCGTGCTGACACGGGAAATGAAGCGCCTGAAAGTACCCACAGTCACATGTCCGGGAGGCAAGCGATACTCGGTAAGTACCCAATGAGAAAGTACCAGTCGGAGTGGTCTCCGCTACGGTGAACTCGGAGTTATCACGGTCATACAACGTCACCGTGAAGCACCTGGCCGTCTTCAAGTTGGCCTCAATACACTTCACCAAATACTGACTGAACTGCTGTCCGGTGCCCACCTGGGCCTCAGCCTCTCGCCCCTTGCGAACAAAGAGTTCGGCCAGCCTACCATATGTTGCCTTCACCAGGGATGCTACAGGAAGATTTCTTACACCCTTGAGGATTGAGTTCACACACTCGGAGATATTCGTTGTCATGTGACCGAATCTCCTCCCCTCATCGCGATGCTGCGTCCACAACGAGTAATCAATACGGTTCGCCCACTCACACATCGCCGGGTCTTCAGACCGCAGTATATCAAACCAGTAATCAAACTCAACCTCAGTCTTCGCGTACGCTGCATTCACGAGAAGCCTCCTAGCGTCTTTGCCCTTGAAGGTAAGGGCGAAATTAGCCGCTACGTGTCGTATGCAGAATGCACGGTACGCAGATGGCGGTAACCAACCTCCGTCCGGGGCCTCAAGCGCAGACTTGATGCCGTTGTGCCTATCCGATATAACCAGCAGACCGGGCTGCGGGGTCACGTGCTGCCGAAGGTTCGAGAGAAAGAATGTCCAGGACTCCGCATTCTCACCCTCTACTAGTGCGAATGCGACAGGTAGAATGTTGGAGTTCCCGTCCTGTGCAATCGCAATGAGCAACGTTCCCCCATACTTACCATATAGATGTGTGCCGTCAATGCTGACTAGCGGCTTGCAATACCGGAATGCCTCGATGCACGGAGGGAAAGTCCAGAAAAGTCTGTGGAAATAAGCTTGAGACTCGTCCACCTGTCCTCCAACTCGAACCGGGCTCGTCCTGAGGACCGCAACAGTACCAGGCATCGTCAGCTGGACACCCAACACCCACCTAGGTATCTCGCTGTATGACTCATCCCAGTCACCGTAGATGAGGCCAACGGCCTTCTGCTTCGCCATCCATACCCTCCTGTAAGTCGGCCTAAAACCAAAATGCGCTGTCGTGGCGTTCAGGAGCACCTTGATGCTAACCGATGCGTCAGCCCTAACCATTGGCATAATGAACGCCGAAATCATAGAATGATCCAAACTTCTGTGATCACTTGATATGGATGTGGCTGTTTTAAATATTTTTATGTGAGTGGTTTTTATTAATTATAGCATAGCATATTAAAAAAAAATGAAATACACTAATAGAGGCTCATTATTGGTAGTTTGGCACCAATTGTCCCCTGCATTCCAGTTTGCCACGCTAGAGCATGATGAAATGGCAGAGCACTGAGCAACTTAGTAGATAAAATAAAACAGTCAAATACAACATTGCATTAGCTGCTACTGCTACTGCTTATTGTTTGCCAAAGTATTTGTTCCACGCTGCCTCTGCTCTCTGCTCTCAAGTTAATTAATAGTTTAATACTGATTAAACTGGTTGCCGGTTTCTTCTTCTTATTAATATTTTCTCAATTCTTGTAGTTTTTCCTTTCACCATCAATGATATGTGTTGCTTACGTATCATTCTTTGATGTTATTTATTCCATATAATATAGTATTTAATCAGTTTAAGTTATTTATGTTGTTTAAAAAATCAAAACCAGATACACTGATTGGAGCATGTTTTCCGGGTCAAGACTCAAGAATGCAATTCATTTTTCAACTCTATAATTTGAACACACCTTCGTTAAAATGTCTAACTCAAGCAGCTGATTTTGTCTGCCTGTTTCGTGAAATAAATATATACCAATAACAGGTTAACGACCATCTTAGTAAGTAGTAAATACAAGCAAAGACATTTTCCTGGAAATTACAGTGAATTGGTTGAAGTCCAACCACGGAAATGGCGTTGTGTTTTGTTGTGTTACTCCTATCACTAGCAGATAAACGGGTTTCAACTTGGGAAGAAGCAGAAAGATCAAAAAAGATTCGTTCTCCAATGATTCCGAAATACATTGAATTAGTGATTCTTGTTTGCTCTCTTTCTCTGGTTTCACAAGTTTGCTATGCCGACCCTCCTTATGAGATTTGCTCCAGCCATGAAAATGGGAGCACCTTCCAGAACAATCTAAACAACCTTCTCCAATCCCTACCGTCCAATGCATCA
>NC_029789.2:20479790-20482369 GCF_000816755.2 Arachis ipaensis
GCCTTGACTTCATCTCAAGCAAAGCTTGCCAGAACTGCATAGCCACCACAATAGAGGACATCCTCAAACTCTGTCCCCAATCACAAGAAGCTGTTCTTTGGGAGGAGAGCTGTCAGATACGTTATTCCAATACCAACTTCATCGGCACGCTGAATGACACAGGGAACATAGGCAAAGACAATGTTCAAAATGTGTCAGAACCACACAAATTTCAGTCTTCTGTGAACCAGATGCTGAGTAATCTTTCGTCCACTGCAGCTTTTAATGTTTCGGCAAACATGTATGCCACCGGAGAAGCTCCCTTTGGAGATGAAACAATATATGCCTTAGTGCAGTGCACAAGAGATTTATCAGCCAATGATTGCAGCAAGTGCCTCAAAAGTGCTATGAGAGACATACCAAGCTGTTGCTATGGCTCCATCGGTGCCAGAGTCCTGAGCCGCAGTTGTTACCTCAGATATGAATTTTATCCCTTCTATCTTGGTGCCACAGGGCCGTTAAGTCCTTCACCCCACACAAATCAAGGCAAAAGTAAGCATTTCATATCTCTTTTATTTAATGCTTTCAACCACCGAAGAAAGCCTCATTCCATTGATCCTTCATGCAGATAGCAAAGTATGGATTATTACGGGAATTGCAGTTGCACTTGTCCTATGCTTGGCAATTATTTTCATTTATTGCATGTACTTTATACGGAACAAGAAAACACACAAGGTATGCTAGGCTCTCTTATTCTTCTAATTTCTCTGCTTTGGAATGGAATAATAGGCAAATCATACATCTAATAAATCTGAACTTTGGCCAGCGGGATGAAGCAGTGTTCCATCATCCAGATTTTCCACGATTAAATGGCGTAATATCCGAGGACTCCCCTTATATTGATTTTGGATCACTTTGTGTTGCTACCAAAAACTTTTCTGATTCAAATAAACTTGGACAAGGTGGCTTTGGTCCAGTTTACAAGGTAATCTATATAAGGGTTATACGGTAAATAATCTCTTCATTCATTCAAGACAGATTTGAAGATTTTCTTTTGCAGGGGATTCTAAGCAATGAGCAGGAGGTAGCAATCAAGAGGCTCTCAACCTGTTCTGAGCAGGGCTCAGAGGAATTCATAAACGAGGTTCTGCTCATAATGAAGCTTCAACACAAAAATCTTGTAAAGCTTCTTGGATTTTGTGTAGATGAGGAAGAGAAGCTTCTTGTATATGAATATTTGCCCAACGGTAGCCTTGATGTACTCCTTTTCGGTTAGTTCATTCTTTTTACCCATGAAACAAGCAGTTAAAAGCATTGAGAAATTAGACTGATTATAACTTTTGGGACAGATCCCAACGAACGTGCAAAGCTGGTTTGGACGAAACGCCTTGATATAATAGATGGATTAGCAAGGGGGATTCTTTATCTTCACGAAGACTCTCGACTTAAAATTATCCATAGAGACCTAAAAGCAAGCAATGTGTTGTTGGACTCAGACATGAATCCAAAGATCTCTGACTTTGGAATGGCAAAAATATTCGCAGGGAATGAAGGCGAAGCTAACACGGCTACAATAGTTGGCACATAGTAAGTACTTAATCCCTTTTATGAACATTTCCCATCTGCTTACATCATTTATGAGTCTTTTGTATTTTCAAATTTACAGTGGATATATGGCACCGGAGTATGCTATGGAGGGACTATATTCCATAAAATCTGATGTTTTTGCATATGGAGTACTAGTTCTTGAGATCATTACAGGGAAGCATAACGCAGGCTTCTTCCACTCTAAAAGTACTCCTAGTCTTCTAACATATGTAAGTGTCTGCTTCCAAAATCTAAACTTACTTAGGCACGTTTAACTATCAATATAATTTGCAGGCATGGCATCTATGGAATGAGGGGAAGGGACTAGAGTTAAAGGATCCCTTGTTAGGTGATTCATGCCAAGAAGATGAGTTCTTGAGATGCATGAATATTGGACTGCTGTGTGTTCAAGAAGATGCATATGATAGGCCAAGCATGTCTTCTGTTGTTCTAATGTTGAAGAATGAATCAGCAATAGTTGGCCAACCAGCGCGACCACCTTTCTCAGTAGGGAAATTCAATGACAATGATGGGCTTCACCCACACTCTAGACAATGCTCTATCACTTTCTTAACTGATTCTGACATATTATTGCCTCGTGACTGAAGTTTAAACTTCTTGTGTATTGTGGTATTGAAATGCTCGTGAGTTAGTTATAGAAATCTGAATTCTGATGGTTTCAAACTACCGGTACTATCACATTTTCTCGAACTTCTCTGAGCTACGTCTAAATATAATAAAGGAAAAGTCTAGGGGCCAGCAACTTTGTTAAATTCTGGCCAGCATGTAACCAACAAAGAAAAGTGAGCCATTGGATGAAATCTCACATCCATCTCACACCATTAAAACCATCATTGATGACTATTTGATGGCTACAAATCACAAAGTTGCTAGCCCCCTAGCATTCCTCATAAATAAAACTTGGTTTTAGTTTTGAGTAGGTTGCCCTTCTACCAGTTATACAATATACTTATTAGTTAGCAACTTAGCATTAATATATTTTGAACATATAG
>NC_029789.2:20482552-20482899 GCF_000816755.2 Arachis ipaensis
GTTGAAAACTGTTGTACTAATATTAAGGATACTATAATTTCAATATTTATTTAGTAGTTTTAAAAAATAAGAGTTACACGAGATTATTTCGCTTTAAAAACATTTTTAATAAAGATGGCAATGAAGCAGGACATGTATTTTCATATTAACCCCCCCTCAAATATTAGTTATTTGTTCTATTATTGTCCCATTGCTTAATGATATTTTATTTTACGGGGAGTGTTAGAGGCATGAAGTTTTGTGATTTATAGTTATTAATTAGTGGTTATTAATATTTTTAATGAGATAAGATTACATCTAATAATATAATATTACTCATTTTTTTTTTATGGTTGAGTGTCCCAAAT
>NC_029789.2:20483013-20483335 GCF_000816755.2 Arachis ipaensis
ATTAAAAAAAAGCTTGTATTCATCAAATTAAATTCATCAAACCCGATAGTCTATCTCAAACTTTCATTTGTGTATGTTTGAGTCGGGTAGGGAATAAGTATGGAATCGAGCAACAACTATCCATAACTTCCTCATACCCAAACAATTATCATAAGATATTACCCATGCTAGTTCCAAAACCTAATCAACAGTTGAAAATTCAGCTTCGTATGGAAAGGGACATATGGAACAGATCAAATTATCATTCCTAATTTTTAATAATTAGAGATGTTTAGGACTTTAGGGGATATTTCTTTTCAAAAAACAAAGAAGAAAACAAATA
>NC_029789.2:20483410-20490579 GCF_000816755.2 Arachis ipaensis
TTGGTTGAGAAATGAAAAAAAAAACAAGAGGAAATGAGAAGAGGCCAGGTTGTCACTTTCATAGTCTGTGGTTCATGTGAGAATTGGTCAGAATGTAGAGCTTGCTGCACACTGATTAAAAAATGATAGCATGGGTGCCAAGACCAAATTTTTTGTAAACTTTTCCCTGTTCATATATCATAACAAACAAAATTCCAAATACGACAGAAGAATAGTAAGTGATAACAACATACGGTGGATTTTATTTTGCATATCAAGAATATTGATTTAAGTTGAGGAAATTAAATATGAATTGTCATTGAGGTCATACTAATATTTAACACTGCAATGAGAAGTGTATTGAATGGTTATAATAATCAACTGCTTAGTCAGCATAGGGAACAGTTCTTAGTTTATGCATTTTTATTCTAAGCAAGAACCCGGGGCTCAGTGAAGTCCAAGCCTTTCCCATTCCATGATTTTATTTTCAATTCTATTCCATCATTTTAAGCGGTATAATCAAATGGAAGTTGCATAGTTGTTACAATCAGCTTTAATAAAGAAAAGAAAATTATCTCACTTCCTTCCCTTAAGAAAGTCGTTGAAGAATAGTTCCTTTTACTCCATTAGACAACCATGGTTAAAATTAACTTAGATCCTTTTATATTGATGCTGACTATATTACAAATACTAAATTTAGAGACTATTAGGAAAATACATTACACGGACTTCAATTTGAGGGTTAACGGATTTCTTCTTCATGTGTAGGTAGGTTCTTTCAATCAAGGCAACCTAGCTTTGCCTATTGATTGTGACTGAAATATATGCATGACACATGTAAATTATTATTGACTAGCAGTATATTACACGGCAAAAAAGAAAGACTAGTAGTAATAATTCATTAGCTTAGAATAAACAAGAATGAATAAAAGGAAGGCATGTGATAATACCATTACCATATCGTATACCAACCTTGTGTTTGACTAATACCGTTCATAAAACCATCAGAATGAAGTGCTTCCTTAATTACAAGTTCCGGTCAATTTCCTAGATTTTATATGAGAGAGCTGAATGGATCTACACTAAACTATGATGAGGAATATCCATGCTATAAAGTAAAAGCCATGATTCCTTGAGTAACATACATGCTCTATCAGTCTAACTTACTTTTTGGTCTTTTGGCTGAAAAGGTGATCATGGACAAGGACAAGGACACACCTTTAGTTATGTATATGTTTGTCATTTGTATGTTATTGTTATGTGTTGGAAGCAGCACAGACCCTCTTGACACATATTGTCCAACTGAATTCCCATTATATAGCAGCAACAGCACATTTGACAATAACCTGAAGCTTCTTTTGGGGTTGCTGCCCTCCAACACGGCTTCCAAGAATGGCTTCTACAACACATCCGTGGGAGATGGGGAAGACAAGGTGTACGGACAAGCACTGTGCAGAGGAGACATCACCAACTCCACAGTCTGCAAGGAATGCATTCAGAAAGCAAGCCAAGATTTAACAAAGATGTGCAACAGTGAAGATGCAATCATATGGTATGAGCTTTGCCAAGTCCGCTACTCCTTTCAGATGTTCTTCACGAGTATGACTTACACCGGGAAGTATCCTAACCATAATCTTAAGGAGAAGAATATCTCGCACCCTTCTGGATTTGATCAAGTCTTGGCATATCTGATGAACAACCTCTCACAAGAAGCAGCTTTTATTCCTGCCAACAACATGTTTGCAGCAGGGGAGATTCAATATTCTGGTTCTGATGGTATCAAGAACAAGAAGCTTTATGGACTAGTCCAGTGTACCAGGGATACCTCTCAAGCAGACTGTGCCACTTGCTTGAGTTCTGCCTTAACAGAACTTACTCAATGCTGCTCCTTCCGAGAAGGCGGTATCATTCTTAGTCGGACTTGCAATGTGAGGTTTGAATCATACAGGTTCTTCAACCATTCATCAGCAAAGATGCTGCTCTTTCCGACTTCCAAAGGAGGGGAAAAATGGAAGCCATGGATGTTTGCATTGACAATTGGTGGTTCACTCTTAGTATTAGCAGTTACTATTTTGCTGTGCACTGCTTGCCTGCTCCGCAAAGGGGACACAGAGAGAGGTGAAACTTGTGTAACTAGAATTCATTATCATTGCAAAACAAGGAATTGCAAGCCTAAGCTCTCTTTTTCTTACAGATGAAGAAAGGATCGAAAGGACGCTACTACAACAGTTGGCAAGCTCCAAGAGCGTAGCAGTTACACAGGAAGGTGACCTGATTAGCTCTGATGAACTGTCGTTCATGAACTTAGCAACCATTAAGGATGCCACTGATGACTTCTCTGATACAAATAAACTGGGACAAGGAGGATTTGGTGCAGTGTACAAGGTAACTAGTATGTATAATATAATCGTCTAGAGTTCGTTTTGGCCTCTGTAGTGTGCTGTAATTTTGGTATCCATATTGCAGGGTGTTCTACCAGATGGCAGTGAAGTTGCAGTTAAAAGGCTATCAAAAAAGTCTTGGCAAGGGATAGAGGAATTGAAAAATGAGGTCATACTCATTGCCAAGCTTCAGCATAAGAATCTAGTGAGGCTGTTGGGGTGTGGCTTAGAGGGGGATGAAAAATTTCTCATATATGAATTCATGTCAAACAAAAGCCTTGATCAATTTATCTTTGGTTAGTTCATGTTTTGCACATTTTTTTCCATTAACCTTCCAAATGTATCGTTAATCCATTTTTACATTTTTTTGGAAACTGCTTCATTTTAATTTTTTTACATCAACATGGTATTCAGTTGACTTGTGCTGTTGCTTAATATATTTTCAAGACCCAGAGAAACGTTCCGAGTTTGATTGGCATACTTGGTATGGGATTATCAATGGCATTGCGAGAGGACTGCTTTATCTTCACGAGGAGTCTCGGCTTAAAATCATTCACAGGGATTTAAAGCCAAACAATGTGTTGTTGGACCATGAAATGGTTGCCAAAATATCAGATTTTGGTATGGCTAGGATATTTTACGAGAATCAAAATACAGCAAACACAAAGAGAGTTGTGGGAACATAGTAGGTCAACTCTCACTTTTCTTTTGTTTTAGTTTATGTTATTGCCATAATATATATACTTGGGATTATACTTCCATTCCATGTACTTTTATATAATTATAAACCGATATGATGCTTATGTATAAAATACAGTGGATATATGGCTCCCGAATATGCAATGGAAGGACTCTTCTCAGTAAAATCGGATGTGTTCAGCTTTGGTGTCATGTTGCTTGAAATAATCAACGGGAAAAGAAACAGTGGGTTCTACACAACAGAACTTGCCCCAACACTACTGGCATATGTAATTAATATATAACTTCACTAATTGAAATACCGGATTTTGTAGCAGTAGTGTTCTTTAACTTGAGCTAATTATTTCTGAATTCTAACATGACAGGCATGGCAGCTGTGGAATGAAGAGAGGAAGTTGGAATTTGTGGATCCAGTGTTGTTGGAATCGTGTGTGGCCTGTGAAGTTGTGAAGTGCATGCACATTGGGCTTCTGTGTGTGCAGGAAGATCCGGAGCTGAGGCCTAACATGTCAAGCGTGGTGGTTCTCCTAGGAAGTGAACAAATGGCTCTTCCAAAACCAAGTCAACCAGCATTTTCATTGGGTAGGGCGTTTCATGTTGATCAAGATCCAGGTCCAGCCACTACAACCAATCCTTCTATGAACGGGGGGAGTATATTGTCCAGTGTCTTACCTAGATGATTGATCGATTAAGTGTGATATATCTAAGTATGTTGAAATCAAGGAATGTTTACTTGTCGAATGCAAAGTACGTCTAGTGGATTATGCTTCTTCTCTTTGAATGTTCATATGTTTACCTCAAGGCTTGATCACTAATCACCGTGCCTTATTCTGTTTAATGTCTTTTTCATGTATTTTACTATTTTATGAAAGAGATATGTAGTTTACTATTAAATAGAAAAAGACAAATGTCCCTTTGGATTAGCACATGGTTGTTTTCCATGGAAAACAACCCTCTTAAATAAAAAAAATGCAAAATAATTGCTGAAACATTTCGAAAAGACAACATTGGCTTATTAGGAGACAAATATTCCATCCTTCATTCTATGATATACTACTTATGATATATATCTTGCAAAGCAACAAACTTATCAGAGAAGGCAGAGAGTAAAAAATAATAATGTCTCGCTCCCTCAACAGCAGAACTTTATTCTTGATTCTAATCTCAACTGTGCTGATGAAGCACGGTAATTCAATGCCAACATACAATTATCATGACTGTAAAGATCCATTATTGGAGAATGCAACCACCGGTGCCATTTTCCAATCTGATCTAACTTATCTTTTGAGGCTTTTATCTTCAGCAGCTTTCTCTAAGAGCTTCCACAAGGCTAATGTTTCCACAAGGCTGTATGGCCTCTTCCAATGCAGGGCTGATGTGTCCCAGGTCACCTGCAAAAACTGTACCATAACTGCCAGTATAGAAATCAAAAGCAAGTGCGCATCGAAATCTAGTGCAGTAATCTGGTACGACGAATGCATGCTTAGGTACTCCAAGGAACAGTTTTTTGGGGTGGCGCAAACTAAGCCATTAGTATTTGCTTGGAACATTGACGACAATAATAGCACTTCACCGACTGAAACTTATCTCAATGTACAAGCAGTGATGTACCAGTTGATAGAACAAGCCTCAAGTAGGGATATGCTGTTCAGTGTAGAGAAATATAAGGTAAATAATGGGTCCGAGGATAGATACGGGTTGGTGCAGTGTACAAGGGATATAAATCGCTCTTCATGTGCGTCTTGTTTGTCTAATTTGATGGATAGATCTAAGACTTGTTGCGAACACAGTGTTGGGTGGCGCTTACTGGCTCCTACTTGCATTATAAGGTACGAGAAGGATATCTTCTATGATAGTTTAGAGCCACTAGTATCACCTAATACTAGCAAACCGAGACTACCATCGAAAGGTAAGGAATCGCAACTTGTTTATTTTGTGAATAACTACTTACGCTTAACCATTTTCTAATCACGATGGAAACTTGAACGAGCAGATAACAGAAATCGCACTGCAAAACTCCTTATACTCCACATGGTCATTCCAATTACGGTTTTTATGCTCTTCTGTCTTGTCTGGTCAGCTCAACCCAAGGAAAGACGAAATCAAGGTGCGTACCAACTGTTACAAGTTTTCTAGTCTCTATTCTCTACTACCACCATATTTTTTAAAAAAAATTTGCCCAACTTTCCTAACAAGATCTTTAACTCAGGGGAACAGCTTACCGATGTAATTCAAGTAAATAAGTTGAAAGGTTCAAGTAGGTCGTACTTTAAGGATCAAGGAATGATTACACTCGAAGACAACAAAGGAGAAGTACAGTGCTTTAGTTTGAGCACGATTAAGGTTGCTACCAACAGTTTTTCTGATGACACTAAGCTAGGTGAAGGTGGCTTTGGGCCCGTTTTCAAGGTTATACTTGGACTTTTCCACAGAATAATAATTACCATCCACATTAGGAAAATATTGTGGGGCAGTTTATCAATCTCATTGATGAGTTGGTAGATTAGTATTTTAGCTGTGCTTGTTTTTTTATTTATGATTTATATTTTGCAAATCACACGTACAGGGGAAGTTAAATAATGGAAAGGAAATAGCAGTTAAAAGGCTTTCATTCAAATCAAGACAAGGCATTGAAGAATTCAAGAATGAAGTGACGTTGATTGCAAAACTTCAACACAAAAATCTTGTTAGGCTCTTGGGATGCTGCCTTGATAGAAACGAAAAGCTTCTTGTCTACGAGTACATGGCCAACACCGGTCTCGATGCTTTTCTATTTGGTTAGCTCTTCCTGTCACTTACCTATACTTTTCCTAATCATATATATACATATTTTCTTTCTGTTTCCTATATACACTGGTCACGATCTTTTCTACTCTTATCCTGCCATGCATGCAGATCAAAACAAACGTGGAAAGCTGGACTGGCCTAAGCGGGAAAAAATTATAAATGGAATTGCAAGAGGTCTTTCATATCTACACGAGGATTCCAGGCTGAAAATTATTCATAGAGATTTGAAAGCTAGCAATGTATTGTTAGACCAAGACATGAATCCCAAGATATCAGATTTTGGGACTGCTAGAATATTTTATAGCGATCAAATTGAAGCAAGCACCGAAAGGGTTGTTGGTACATAGTAAGTACTACCAGTTCTCCCAGTTCAACGTAAATCCATATATACGTACGATGGTTTCTTCAATTCACTTGCTATCATTCTTTTGCCGGCCAGCTATTCCGAATAACTCTACTTCATAGTTAGCTCATTTATGGTTAACGTAGTTTCTTTCTTACTGTATTAATAATAACTTGAATTTTACTAAGGCTAATGGACTATATGGAGAGGTTGAGCCTTCAAGAACCTTTTTCTTTTTATTGGTAATTGGTTGAGATAAAACATTCACAAATCTCAAATTAGTTCCCAAACCGGATGATTAAACGTGTAGACACTTGACATTGCATTAATTAATTTTTTAAAACAGCATTAATGTATAAACCATTATGACCCTGTAACTTGATAGAGGCCAACTAATGTGTTTACTTTGGGTTATTCCAGTGGTTATATGGCACCAGAATATGCTTTGGAAGGGTCATTTTCGGTCAAATCTGATGTTTACAGCTTTGGGGTACTGATGTTGGAAATTTTAAGCGGGAGAAAGAACATTGGTTGGATGGTACAGTGTTTACCCCTTCGTGAGATTTAACAGGCATGGCGACTCTGGAGCGAAGGCAAGGAGCTGGAATTTCTGGATCATGTCCTGGTCAACGCTTGCCCCATAGATGTGGCGTTGAGATGGATTCATATTGGACTGTTGTGTGTTCAAGAAAGGCCCAAAGATAGGCCCACCATGTCCTCGGTTATTTTGATGCTTGGAAGCACTACAGCCCTTCCTCTACCACTTGCACCTCCATTCTCTTTAAGCAACTATTATGATAATACAACTGACGAATTTTCAATAACGGAAGAAAAAGAGGAGGAGGTGGAAGAAGAGGAGGATGATAATTCCAATCCTTTTTCAGTAAAATTATAGAATTGAATTCTAGTGTTTGAAATGAATGAATAAAACTATAAAATTGAATTGAATTTTAATATTTGAAATGTTTATTAAATGAACT
>NC_029789.2:20491323-20509622 GCF_000816755.2 Arachis ipaensis
TGGCAAAAAACTCCGGCGACATTTTTAACAGAGAACTCCAACAATGTTTTCAGTTTCCTACTCAATGCAGTTTTGTTCCAAGAAGGCATAGCTTGGATAACATTATCATTACTGAAGAAGTCATTCACTTCATGAGGAATAAGAAAGGGCCTAAGGGTTAGATGGCTATAAAGATTGATTTTGAAAAGGTCTACGACAAACTTAAATGGAGCTTCACTAGGGACACCTTAGAGGTTTATTGAGCTTGTGTGCAGCTGTATTAGTACCGCAAGGATGAGGGTGTTGTGGAATGATGAAGCCTTGGATAAATTCATCCCCTCTAGGGGATTTCGACAAAGGACCCTATTTTCTCCCTATATTTTTGTTATATGCATGAAGCATCTTTCTCAACTTATTACAGCTGCTTGTGAGCACAAGTTCTGAAAGCCTATTCAGCTTAAGAGAAGAGGCCCTGAATTATCTCATCTCTACTTTGCGGATGATTTAATCTTCTTTGCGGAGGCAAACATAGAACAAGCAGAAGTTATTAGTAGGATCCTTGATGCCTTCTGTCTTAACTCTGGCCAAAAAGTTAGCAATGACAAAACTGAAAAAAATTTTCTCCAATAATGTGGTTAATGCAATAAAAAACAACATCAATAGTTTCATCCAATTCACCAGAACATATGATCTAGAGAAGTAATTGGGTGTTCCTCTAATTCACTCGAAAGTCTCTAAGGACACTTTCAATGGTATCATCAACAAAATGAATGTAAGATTCAATAGTTGGAAAGCTTCATTCTTGTCTCTAGTAGGGCCAACAACAGTGGTGAAATCTATCATTTGTTCTCTTCCTAGTTATACTATGCAAACTGCCTTATTACCTACTACTACTAGTAATATTATTGATCGTAAATGCAGAAATTTTTTTTTTGGGGGAGAAACATCACATACAAAAAAAGTTCATCTTTTAAATTGGAAGAAAACCAGAAAACCCAAAATCTCAGGAGGTCTTGGCATTAGACATGCAAGAGACTTAAACCATCCCTTTATAATGAAACTTGGTTAGGGCTTGATAGAGAAGAAAGATAATTTATGGGCAAAAGTCCTAAGAGCAAAATATAATTGTGGCAATGACATTATTCCAACAGTCACTAGGAGAAAAAATATGTCCAATATATGGAAAGAAATTTGCAGTACCTAGAACCGAGTGGAGACAAATTCTATTTGGCGTATTGGTGATGGCTCTAAAATTAGATTTCGGGAGCACAACTGGGTGCCTAACTTGGGAAGACTCTATGCTTACACTAATTAGGTCATAAATCCCCATGAGAGGGAAGAATCACTTATGGATTTTCTTTCAATTTCAGATTCTTAGGATGAGGAAAAGCTTGATGAGGTGCTGCCAAAACAAGTGGTTAGAGAATTCTGGCCATGTCCCTACCTTCATCTTGGAAGGAAGTAGACTCTATTGCCTGGGCTCCATCTTCGGACGGAACCTTCAATCTCAAATAAGCATATCAAACTATTATTGAAGACCATGATCCACCTGATTGGTCTTTAAATTAATCTGGAATTGGAATGATTCAAAAAGAATCAGAACTTTCTTATGGCTAGTAGGCATGAGGCTTTGCTAACTAATGCTGAAAGATGTAGGCGTCACATGACAAGTGTTTAATTGTCCAAGATGCAACAACAATCAAGAAATGGCAATTCATGTTCTGCGCGAATGCACTTTTGCGTATCTTGTGTGGCAAATACTTGACATCCCAAAAGATTTAATCGACTTTTTTAACCAAGATATAAGAAGTTGGCTAGGGATTAATATCTCCAAAAGTAACACTTGGGCTACCGTCTTCGGAACTGATGTGTCCACCCTTTGGTATCTGCGCAACAATGTGGTAATTAAAGGGCAGATGATGGACCCGAATGAAGTGGTGAAATGATTAAAGTTTGCAGTGCAGAGTTTGTAAAGGTTATGAGCATGAAGCGGCCTACGAGGTATCTCAATTGGACGTCCGAGCATCTAATTAGCTAGAATCCTCCTCCGGAGCACACAGTCAAGGTTGATGGTTCCTTTTTTTCCATCAATAACAACGTTGCTTGTGGTAGAGTTTTCAAAAATCACTTAGGTAGATGCATCGTGGGGTTCTCAAGTAATTTGGATAGTCGCTCTATAATGCAAGCAAACTATATATGGGAGATTCTCAAGAGCCTCCAGGTAACAATTGCTAAAAATTTTAATCACCTAATAGTGGAAACAGATTCTCGAATGGATATGAATTTTATGAAGGAGGGATGTCCTTCTAGCCACCCCTGCAAGTCTCTCATTGAGGACATTAGTATTCTCTCAAGTCGCATCCAGCATGTGGAATGGTCTCATATACTTCGAGAAGGTAAGAGTATAGCGGACACTCTTGCAAAGAAAGGCCATTCTCTCCTTATTGGTCCCATACTTTTGATTCTCCCGTCCCAATGTTAGTCACAATCTTCTCTTAGATTGGCATATTGAGATTTACAGGTGTTAGATAGTGTGTTAGTTTGGTTTTTTCCTTTCGTGTGTTAGGTCTTTGACCCTCCTTTTCCACAAAAAAAAAAAATTATAAGGACATTTTAGACATTTTAAGTTTTAAGTAAAATTTTAATAGAATGAAATTTTAAATCGGACCTATTTGAGTTGGAACTGATTTTGAGAGAAAATAATGGAATTGAATTGAATTTCATCTAAACTAATTTAATTATTTTTGTTTCAAACACTGGAATTGAATTCAATTTCTATGAGAATTGAATTCTAAGGAGTTTTCAAACACCCTTAAAAAAAAGAAAAGAGAAATTAAACAAAAAATAGTTAATAGATTAGTGTCATATTGCAAGGAAGTTTTCTACGATCATATTTTTGCTAGACAGTAGACACTGCCAAATTTACTATTGCAGTTTTTTCTTTTGGTCAGGCTATTGCAATTTATTTGTATATTAAAATTATTTTCTTTTTTGGTAACATCCTTTCTTGTTTATTAGACTTTGCTGTATAGTTTTTTCTATGCATTTTTTTGTTTGGTATATTCTCTATGCATTGTTATACCCAATGGAAGAAGTACTATTGTACTATTTGGATGTTTTGTGGGTCGTCTTCTCTTTATTTAATCTTATATTGATATTGTTGAGAAGTATGTTTACTCTTTTGAGTTTAGGAGTTATTTGAACAAAATTATAGAGAGTAGGTTGGAGATACAATGTTGTCGCTATCCCGCAATGTCCTAAGTTTGTCATTCCTAATGATAGGGATATTCCTGCAAGGACTACGATGCTCAAGTTAGCATGGGTCACAAAAAAAATAAGATAGAGATCATATATGACTGCACAGATTTGGAATAATGCATATATTTTATGAGGTTATGATGTTACATGCTTCTCTTATGTGGGTTGCTTTTTTCATGAGCCACTCTCGTTATATGATGCTCGATGTCTTATTATAATCTCTCTTCATATGATGTTTTTAGGCCTATATATAGTTAATGTTGTAACATTCTCCTTTAATAGTAGCATGATGGTTACAATATAATAATTAACATCTTAAAATTAAGTTATTAGGCATTAGAATGAGTTATGAATGAGGAGTTATTATCCTATTTATAACATATTCTTTAGAATCCGAGAGAATACTTAATCATCAAATTAGTTCCTTAGAACTTCTTATACACTCTTGAACCCGATTTTTAGTATTGGGCTTATAAAAATATTCCAGAACAAATATTGTTGTAGTTCGGGTTTTGGAGCCTATTTTTTATAGTAGAAATAGGCTTGAAAATATCAAAGTATGGTTTGTAATTGAGAAAAGTAGCAGTAATACTAAATGGGATAAAATATATTTTTTTATTTTAAAATAAGCTAAAAATTTTAAAATTATCCTTAAAATTTATTTTGTTTTAATTTTGTTCCAAAAATTTTTAATTTGCATCAAATATATTTTTAGCGATTAATTATTTTAAAAATTTAGAACCAATTCATCAATAATTTCACAAAAATAATCTTAAACACAATTAAATTAGATATCATTATCATGCATTATTATTTAATTAGTTCTAAATTTTTTAAAAATTTATCTGTAAAAAATATATTTGATATAAATTAAAAAATTTTAGGACAAAACTGAAACTAATTTAATTATTTTTGTTTCAAACACTGGAATTGAATTCAATTTCTATGAGAATTGAATTCTAAGGAGTTTTCAAACACCCTTAAAAAAAAGAAAAGAGAAATTAAACAAAAAATAGTTAATAGATTAGTGTCATATTGCAAGGAAGTTTTCTACGATCATATTTTTGCTAGACAGTAGACACTGCCAAATTTACTATTGCAGTTTTTTCTTTTGGTCAGGCTATTGCAATTTATTTGTATATTAAAATTATTTTCTTTTTTGGTAACATCCTTTCTTGTTTATTAGACTTTGCTGTATAGTTTTTTCTATGCATTTTTTTGTTTGGTATATTCTCTATGCATTGTTATACCCAATGGAAGAAGTACTATTGTACTATTTGGATGTTTTGTGGGTCGTCTTCTCTTTATTTAATCTTATATTGATATTGTTGAGAAGTATGTTTACTCTTTTGAGTTTAGGAGTTATTTGAACAAAATTATAGAGAGTAGGTTGGAGATACAATGTTGTCGCTATCCCGCAATGTCCTAAGTTTGTCATTCCTAATGATAGGGATATTCCTGCAAGGACTACGATGCTCAAGTTAGCATGGGTCACAAAAAAAATAAGATAGAGATCATATATGACTGCACAGATTTGGAATAATGCATATATTTTATGAGGTTATGATGTTACATGCTTCTCTTATGTGGGTTGCTTTTTTCATGAGCCACTCTCGTTATATGATGCTCGATGTCTTATTATAATCTCTCTTCATATGATGTTTTTAGGCCTATATATAGTTAATGTTGTAACATTCTCCTTTAATAGTAGCATGATGGTTACAATATAATAATTAACATCTTAAAATTAAGTTATTAGGCATTAGAATGAGTTATGAATGAGGAGTTATTATCCTATTTATAACATATTCTTTAGAATCCGAGAGAATACTTAATCATCAAATTAGTTCCTTAGAACTTCTTATACACTCTTGAACCCGATTTTTAGTATTGGGCTTATAAAAATATTCCAGAACAAATATTGTTGTAGTTCGGGTTTTGGAGCCTATTTTTTATAGTAGAAATAGGCTTGAAAATATCAAAGTATGGTTTGTAATTGAGAAAAGTAGCAGTAATACTAAATGGGATAAAATATATTTTTTTATTTTAAAATAAGCTAAAAATTTTAAAATTATCCTTAAAATTTATTTTGTTTTAATTTTGTTCCAAAAATTTTTAATTTGCATCAAATATATTTTTAGCGATTAATTATTTTAAAAATTTAGAACCAATTCATCAATAATTTCACAAAAATAATCTTAAACACAATTAAATTAGATATCATTATCATGCATTATTATTTAATTAGTTCTAAATTTTTTAAAAATTTATCTGTAAAAAATATATTTGATATAAATTAAAAAATTTTAGGACAAAACTGAAATAAAATAAAACTAAAAAATATTCTTAAAATTTTTGATAAATTTAAAAAATATATATACTTTATCTACTAAATCCTAGGACATTAAAAGAAGAGTCCATTTGTGGGGAATTAGGCAAAATGGACAAGCCTTCCGAAGATTAGTGAAAAATTAGTTCATTTAATTTCTTGCTCCAAACCGCCTACTCGGAAAATGGAGAATTAGTATAAAAGATTAATGAGAAGTGGTGGAAGACAACGACGGATATGGCATTACACTATTATTCCAGTTCTATCTCACTCTCTAGCGAGATTGGATGCTCTAAATTTTTTTTTTGTCACTTAAGAGAATAAAGTATAACTTTTTATCATATATTTTATAGATGTTCCTGTCAGGAACTATCTTCCGAAGTGTAGCTCGTTAACACCCGAAAGGCTCCTTCTCCAAGACCTTCAGGTGAACTGCATGCTCTTCAATGGCCAGACCCCGTGTGTTGGACCTGCAAAAAGAACTCCGACGCTCAAATCAGTAATTGATCTTTATAAATACACTTAGAGTTCTTTCTTAAGAGTGAGTGAAAATGAATGAATCTATAGTCCTATTTGCCCTGTATTTATTGTTGCACAATGGCAACCATTATGTACATGTCATGCTCGAGATATATGTCGGCACTCTGGAAGTGCTCGGAGTCGATTATTTTAATAAGGCAAAGTATTTGAATTTAAAATTCAGTTCCGAGGTGTAGCATTATGTATCTGAGTTATTCGGGTACAGATCACAGCCCCCAAACTTGACTTTCAGTTGTTTTGTTGGGAGCAATTTGAGCTTAGTTTCTTAACGCTATTCCTCGAGACTTTATAAGCTTGTCCTAGTAGCCCCCAAGCTCAACGCATAGTCGTTTTGGCAAGCTTGGGTTTAAAGCACGTGTTTTAAGGGATATGAAGGGTGCGCACCATTTCTCAATGCGTTTAATGCAATAATTACTACGTCGTAGTTATCTCGAGAGAATTTTGTCTGTTCAATATTTGAAAGTAGGTGAACAGTTACACTTGATCAAATAGCTAGAGATAAAGAGTGATTTAGATTGTGTGTTAGTGGATATTTAGATTTTTATTACCTCTTCCTATTCACACATTAGGAACCGTTTCTGTGTTATTTGCACAAAAATTACCCAGTGAAGAAAATTACTTTAAGAGGTTAGTATTGTTTTTTTCTTGTTTCCTGCCATCTTTGTCTCTGTTTCCTTTCTTGTCTTCTCTTTCCACTTTCTTAACATGGCTAGAGACAAAATAAAAGACAAAATAATAGAAGTATAAGGTGACATTTATGTGTGGGTACATGCGGATGTTAAATTTCGTGCTTCTTTATCACAACATGGAAAAAATTTCTGAACTTGTTGCTAGTAACTGTGTTAGGATTGGTATGCCAGTGGGTGTAGAATTTCTTCCTTGTGGTGGTGAGGAGAGGGTATGTGAGAAGAGGGATGAATAGGCTTATTTTTATGTTTGCATTTTGTCTGAGTTAAATGTGAAGTTTTTTTTTACTGACTTTGAATGCAAGGTGTTAACACAACTAAATTGTGCTCCTTCACAGCTACACCCCAATTCGTAGGCTTTCCTTTGAGCCTATGAATGTCTGATGGAGTTCCTGGAAACTCCTCCCTTTCTAAACATCTTTTTTCTCGTTGTTTCAATCAAAAGGGCTGCATAGAGGTCTTTGGGCAAATCTTAGTAGCTACCCGGGACGATCCTTCTTTGTTTTATACAAATCTTCTTTTAAAAGTTTCAAAGAAATATTTGTAAAAGTACGGTCGTTTGAGACTGAATATCTGTTTTACTTAGATGATGAGTTAGTGGAAAAGTTTCTGCTTTATTGGTGTCCCGAGCTTATGCAAATTTTAGATGCTCTAAGAAGAGATGAAGAGGACAGTTTGGTTCTGGAGTTCCTAATAGAATGCTTTTCATCAAAAAAGTTGTTGTCTATTTCTGATATGTTAAAGGTTGAAAATGATAAAGAAGCTTTGAAAACGTATATAGGTAATCTTTTGACATAGGGTAGGAATTATGTTTTGTGGAAGACCTGTTTCTCAAACTTATGTTGCTTGTTTGTTACAGATGGGAAATTTCCGAGCTTATCGTCGACATGAATGAGATTTTTTTTGGACCATAAAAAGAAGAATGACAATGAAGTTTCTACTGTAGGTGTCGGGAAGGACGTGGGGGTGAACCCTGCACAGTCATGTGCTCATCCATTGAAAAGGAAGAAACCAGATTCAGAGAAGTCCATTGATGTTCTTTCTGCTGCTGATTTGGATTTGTGGGAAGAAAATAAATTGGGGAAGCGGTTGCAACTTCATGGTTTTTCTAGGGGTGTGAATGCTCAGTCCCTTTGGAGTGAATAATTTCCATTTCCTGAGTTGGCCGACAAAGTCGCCAACACCCAGTCGATGTGAGAATGCTGAAAGAGGTTGGAAAAGAGGCGGTTGGACAGTATATGCAGGTAAGAAAGAAGTTTAAACAACTTAGTTTAGTTAGTATTGTGTTGTAAATGAAATCTTTGGCTATGTTTCAGGTTATTGGTGCCAAGATGCTTTGTATAGGTCGAACTACGGAATTGCTCGGAGTTGAGGAAAAGAAAGACGCGAGTAAGGTGTTGGAGTTGCAGAAATCTTTAAAGGAAAGAGATGAAGTCGTTATTAATGTGACGTCGAAAATGAAGGGTATGGAGGGAGAGATGTTGAAGCTACATGATCATATCCGAGCTTTGCAAGGTCAGATCAAGGATGCTGACAATGAGAAAGGCAGGTTGACATCTAGGGTGCATGAGCTTGAGAATGAGATGCTGGAGATGTTCGCAACAGGGTTTGATTGTGCTGTCAACAGGGTGATGGCATTTGCTCCTAAATTTGACATTGGGGATCTTGATGTTACCAAGATAGTGGTTAGTGACAAGCTTGTAGATGATGAAGCTGTTTGTGAAGCAAAAGATGATAATGCAGAGACTATTGAGAAAAACCCCTGACTTTAGGGCTATCTATTTTGAATTATGTTGTTGCTTGCTTGAACTCTTTGTTCTATGTAGTTGGGTGGATTATATGGTGTATAAACACCAATACTTTTGTTTATTTTGGAAAAAGGTTATTTCCTTTTGACGAAATGATATAACGCTTCAGTCGCGTATTTTGAAATTCCAATTTTGTGTTTTGTTGGTTAGAAAGACTTTTGTAGGTAATATGAAATAGTATTTTAAATGCTTTGGAGAATATCCTCCTATACGAAGTGGGCGGCCTCATTAAAACCTCCCCGAGTAAAATCCTACATGGGATAAAATCTCGGTGGTAGGAAAAAGAGTATCGCTCAGCTTTGTGTTGCATACATAATTACATGTAATAAGAACATAATGACGATATATTCCATGTTTAGAAGCTCGGTCCCTTCTAAGATTTGTAAAGAATATGTTACTTGTCCATGTACCTTTGATACTCTGAAGGGCCCTCCCACATGGTGGGGAGCTTTCCCTGGCCTGGAGGTTTTTGAACATCTTCTACCTTTCGTAGGATGAGGTTTCCTTGTTGTAATGTTTGCGGCCGCACTCTTTTGTTGTATTTCTACTGTATGTCAATTTGCATTGCTTGCTATCGAAGACTTGCTGATTCACGCTCCTCATCTAATGTGTCGAGCTCGGCTCGCCTATTTTCATCATTGATGTTGACGTTTGAAAGCTCGGTCCTTAATGATCCTAGTGAGATTTCCATTGGAATCATTGAATCTGCACCATAAACTAGCCTGAATGGTGTTTCTTTTGTTGTCGAATGTGGTGTGGGGTTATATCTCCATAGGATTTTGAGAATTAGATCGCCCCATTATTCTTTGACATCGGCTAGTTTTTTTTTTCGCAAGGCCTACAAAATGACTTTGTTAGCAACCTCGACAAGCCCATTAGTCTGAGGGTGCTCGACGGAGGAAAAATGGTGTTTAATGTTAAGATTTTGTTAAAAAGATTCTATCTTTCTATCAGTAAACTGTCTATCATTGTTAGTTACGATATCATTTGGTAAGCCATATCTACATATAAGAAACTTCCATATGAAAGATTTTACCTTGTCCGAAGTTATTTTAGCAAGTGGTTGCGCTTCGATCCATTTTGTAAAATAATCTATCGCAACTAGTAAAAAATTTTACCTGGCCTCAAGAGACCGAGAAAGGTCTGAGGATTTTAATCCCCCACCTATGGAAAGGCCATCCGATATCATATGTGTGTAATAGTTTGGCTGGTGTGTGTATTGGTGGTGCACATTTTTGGCAATTATCATAGTGTTGGACTTTATCCATGCAGTCTTTTTGGAGTGAACGCCAGAAGTATCCTACTCTTAGCAGCTTTGCAGCTAGGTGGCATCCTCCTATGCGTGTGCCACAAATTCCCTCGTGTATTTCTGACATTGCAAGGCTAGCCTCTTCGGTCCCCAGGTACTTCAAGAGTGGTCGAGATAATCCTATTTTGTATTGGTCATCGCCTATTAGGGTAAAGTAGCTTGCTCATTTTTTGAAAATTTTTGGGTTTCTTTTAGATGTAGGTATATTGCCTGTTTTCAAATATTCCGCATAGGGTGTTCTCCAATCTGTTATCTGTGATAGAGCAAAAACATTTATGCCGTAAATACTTGGTTCCACAAAGGTTAGTTGTGAGAATACTGGAGTTGTATCAACGATTCGAGAAGTAGCTAACTTAGATAGAATGTTTGCTCTATTATTATCTTCCCTAGGTACGTGTGTAATTTCAAAATATTGGAAATTCTGTATTAAATTTTTTGCAATGTTTAGGTATTGCTCCAAAAGGGGGATCCCGTACCTGAAAATTGCTATTTACCTATTGGACAACCAATAATGAGTCACAATAGACTTTGAGATGTTGGATGTTCATTTCTCTTTCTAATCGTAGGCCGGCTATTAAAGCCTCGTACTCGGACTAGTTATTGCTTGCTGTGAACAAAAAACTTATCGACTGCTTGGCATATACACCGGTCTTGTCTTTGAGGATGATTCCAGCTCCACAACCATCCTCATTGGAAGCTCCATCAATGTACATTTTTAAGATGGAAAAGGTGTCATCGGCTATTGTAAATTCAATGATGAAGTCCGCTAAAATATGTGATTTCAATGATCCTCTTGGTTGATATGAGATGTCATATTCAGAAAGTTCTATCGACCATTTAATTAATTGGCCCACCAAATCTGGTCGCGTTAATATCTGGTGCAGTGGTTGATTTATCCGAACTATGATCTCATGACTTCGAAAATAATGGCGGAGCCTTCTTGATGTGATTATCAGGGTGAATGCCATCTTCTCGATGATTGGGTATCGAGTTTTTGTATTTTGCAACATCTTGCTGACGAAATATACTAGGTGTTACTCCATACTCGTTTCTGTGACAAAGACAGAACTAATAGTATTAGCATAAATAAAGAGATATAAATAGAGTGGTTTACTGTATTCGGGTTTGTACAATATAGGTGGAGAGGTGAGAATATTTTTGAAGTTGGAAAATGCTTGTTCGCAATCATCTGTCCATGTGAAACTCTTGTTCTTTTGTAGGCTAGAAAAGAAGTGATATGACTTTGCTGTCGCCGCTGACAAAAATTGTGAGAGAGTTACAAGGTGTCCATTATAGCACCCCGAATTTTTGAAAATTAAATAATTATTTATTTATAAGTTATTATATTATATTAAGATTTTGTTTTTTAAAAAAATTATTTTTGTTAACAAAAATAATTAAATAGAATTTTATTATTATTAAAGTTTAATTTAATTATAATTTATTTTATTAGTTTGAATTATTTATTAAAAATTATTTTAATAAACAAAATTTATTATTATTATTATTATTATTATTATTATTATTGTTATTGTTATTGTTATTGTTATTGTTATTGTTATTATAATACTTGTTCCATTTAACTAACCGAAATCATTAAAGGGAACAAGAAAAATGGATTTGAGAACATGGCTTTTATGCATAAATGCATATATACAACCATAACACCTCATTAGTTTCATTCATTAAGTGTATATAATCATATAATCATCCTTCATTAAAGCCAAACGTGGCTTATGCTTCAATATATATATATATACACGTTGGCGTTACTTTTGTCCGGTAGAAATTGACGGTGACATAGCTCCTCTTCCTCTCGAGTTCGGCCAATTAGAGTTTTAGGAGACACAGACGATTTCTGACGTTTTTTCTTTCGGTAGCTCGGTCAGAAGGCTTCTCTAGAGCTTCGAGTATTTTAATTTTGTACGGAGGTAGGGTTTAGTAACTTTATAATAATTAAATGTGAATTTGATTAGTGAATATTGATTTTGTTGATTATTGTTTGAATTTGAATGAGTTTATGTTGAATTATTGTTGTTTCTTGTGATTTGTTAGTTTGGCTATGAGGAACAGCTTAGCTGTAGTTGTTTTAATATTTTTGAGACTGTTGTGATGTGGTATTTTGAGGAAATTAATGAGATTTGGTGGTTGAAAGATTAAATTAAAAGTTGAGAAAAATCGGTAACCCAAAGACTCGAAAACGGATTAAAATAAAAATAATATTTTGAAAAGAAGGGGCTAAGGGTTTCGGTTTTGGTATAAGAGGAAGATTAATATTTAAACTTTATTTTTGAAGGGTAACATTGTATTTGTATATAAAAATCGAGGTATAATTTGTAATTATATAAGTTTTTAGGTATTTTGGGTAATAAATAGAGTACGGGAGGTAAAATGGATATTTTATAAAAGTTTAGGGTTATTTTTATAAATATGAAAATAAGTGAGGGTTCAAATATAATTTTATAAAATATTAAGGTTAAAAATAGAATATTAATTAAAGGAATAGAGGTAAGTAGCGCTCGGACTTTTAGTACGATCATGAGGTGCTAAAAGTTAGGGTGTTACATCCAGTCAATTGTTGCACGTCTTTGATTGTGCGTGGAGATTTCATTTCTATTATAGATCGGCACTTCTCTGGGTTTGCCTCGATCCCCTGATGGGTTAACATGAAACCAAGGAATTTGCCTCCTTGAACTCCAAATGCAAACTTCTCAGGAATCAATCTCATATTGTATCTCCTGAGCTGTTGGAAAATTTCCTCGAGGTCGGAGCGGTGTCTACTTTTAGTTTCTGATTTGACAACCATGTTATCAACATACACATCCATGTTTCGACTGATTTGATTTCAGAAAATCTTGTCCATCAACCTCTGGTATGTTGCTCCTGCATTCTTAAGACCAAAAGGCATTACTTTGTAACAAAAATTGCCATGATCAGTTATAAATGCGGTTTTATCCTAATCTTCAATATGCATTTGTATCTGATTATAACTTGAATAAGCGTCCATAAAGTTTAAAACTCTAAAACTCAATGTACTATCTTCCAATTTGTCAATATTCGGCAGGGGATATAAATCCTTTAGGCAAGCCTTGTTTAGATCTGTGAAGTCAATGCACAAATGCCACTTGCCAGAGGTCTTCTTTACCATGACCACATTTGCCAACCATGACGTAAACTGGATCTCCTTTATGAAACCTGCACTCAATATTTTCTGGGTTTCTTTGATCGCTGCTTCTTTTCGTTCTTGTCCGAGATTATGTTTTTTCTGACGGATTGGACGAGCTTTGGGGTCCAAAGCAAGCTTATGGCACATAACATTTAGGTTGATTCCAAGCATATCTGCTGGTGTCCATGCAAATAAATCCGCGTTTGCTTGCAGTAGGGCTACAAGCTTAGATGTTTCTTCTACATTGAAAGCATAGCCAATGTTAGTGCATTGTGATTCATTGGTAGTAAGATTTATCTTGCGGAGGTCATCTGTTGGTGTTGGTCATGCTTCTTTATCACATCGAGGGTCAAGCTCGGCTAGTAGAGGTATATCATCAGCATTGTACACCGAGTTGATCTGCGGGATTGATTCTGAGGTCGATGGTCGGACTTTTAGCCCAATGTTATAGCATTATCTTGCCTCCTTTATGATCGGAATGTATTGTTGCGATGATGTCATCCTGCATATGAAACTTAACACACAAATGAATCGTAGAAATAATAGCTCCAAAAGAATTCAATGATGGTCGCCCCAATATGATGTTGTAGGGGGCTTACACAATCAACCACTAGATATTGAATATCTAAGGTTTTGAGTGGGGATGGTATCCTAAAGTCGTCCTTAACCATACATAACCTGTTACTAGAACCCTTTCTCCGGAGAAGCCAACTAGCTCTTCGGATGAAGGTTGCAAAGTATTCTTGTTCAGCTGCATCTTCTGAAATGTTGATAAGAACAATACATCGGCGCTGCTCCCAGGGTCCATGAGGACTTTTCTAACTTTTGTGTCTCTTATGGTCACTAATATCACCACTAGGTCATCGAGATTTGGGGTTTGGGATTTGAAGTCAGATGCTTGGAAAGTGATACTCGGGGTGGAGCATGTCGGCTGATGTAGCCTTGATCCCTCTCCTTCGAGGGTTAGCATGGTCCTGTAGTTTCTTTTCCTAGTAGAGCTAAAAATTCGTCTGCAGGTGAACCCTCCTGAGATGTAATTAATGATCTTTCGAGTCAGGGGAGGTGGGTTTGAAGTAGTCCATCTTGCATTATCTTTTGCTACTGAAGTTGAATTTGGTTGTTCTGCCATTGTAGGAGAGGTTGTCGCATCCTTTTGGATTTTGCCGTTGATATATTTATCCAGTAGCCCTTGTCATGCCAATCGCTCTAGGAGGTCTTTTGCTACTACACATTCGTCAATTGTATGTCTGAACATCTGGTGAAATGCGCAGTGTTTGCTTTTGTCGACATATTTTCGGTCTTGATAGGTCCCAGCCCTACTGGGGGTTTTGATGATTTTGGCATGTAGGATCTCTTTGATTATATCTTCCCTCCTTGCATTGAACTGTGTGTATGAGTCAAACTTCGGTGTCAACTTAAACGGCTTTTTGTTGTCTCAAAGGTTGTTTGTTCGACCTTGCTTGTCATCGTCTCTGCGAGGTAATAGTTTTTCCAATCTTCGAGCTTCCCGTAGTTCTTCAATTTCAATTTGTCCAATCGCTTTATCCCTGAATTTTGCTAGCGTCTTTGGTTTTGTTACTACAATGGCCTTGTGAAACTTTCCAAGGCGAAGCCCGCTTTTCAAGGCATGTAAATGAACCTCGGGATTTAGATCGGAAATTTCCATCGCTGCCTTTGCAAACCTCGTCATGTAGTCTTTCAGACTTTTGTGTTGTCCTTGAGTAATTGTGCTAAGATAATCTGAGTCTCGTACATAGATTTTGGATGCTGCGAAGTTGTTTACAAATAGATCGGCAAACTCATCAAAACTAGCAATGGAACTTGCAGGCAAATTTGAAAACCAAAATAAAGCAGCTCTATTCAAAAAGGTTGGAAAGGATCGACACAAGATAGGGTCAGAGGCACCATTTAGTAACATTATGGACTCGAATGTGGTGACATGCACTTTGGGATCGCCAATCCCCTCATAAGGCTTCAATGTTGTTGAAAGTGTAAATTGGGCATTTGGAAGTTCATTATTTCTTTGAAAAACGGATTCGTTCTCCACCTTTCTGTCTTGTGAAGTGTTCCTCCCATCTTTGTGTTTTCATCATTAAGATTCTTGCGTTCCCCATTCTCCTTATCGTTATTTAGTTTAGCTGCTAGGGGTTCGGCCATTTTTTGAACCTCGACCTACAAAGCAGCGTTCATAGCCAAAAACTCCACTTAAGTTGGACGTGCTTGTGGAGCTATAGCATTGTCCGTCATGATTCAAGAAACCTTGCAAAAAGAAAAAGAAAGAAGAGTGGAAAAAGGTAGTAAAATGTGGGAACACATTTTGAAAAATAGGTCCATAGGCGCCAAATGTTCCTATCAAAAACTACCTTCTGAAGTATAGCTCGTTAACACTCGAAAGGCTCCTTCTCCAAGACCTTCAGGTGAACTGCAGCTCTTCAAAGGCCGGACTTGTGCGTTGAACCTGCAAAAAGGATTCTAACGCTCAAGTTAGTAATCGATCTTTATAAATACAATTAGAGTTCTTTTTTAAGAGTAAGTGAAAATGAATGAATCTATAATCCTATTTGCCCTGTATTTATTGTTGCACAATGGACCGTTATGTACATGTCATATCCGAAATATGTATTGGCACTTTGAAAATGCTCGGAGTCAGTTATTTTAATAGGACGAAGTATTTGAATTTAAAATTCAATTCCAAAATGTAGCATTACACATTCGAGTTATTCATGTACGGATCAATAGATAAAATTAAAAAATATAAATTTAAAAGATATTAAAAAATTAAAAATCATATTTTATATTTTTAATTAAAAAAATTTAAGAGAATCGATTTTTTTTTCTAGCAATAACCAAGATTTTTGTCATTTCGCAATAACCAACCATTCATTCATTTATATTCTTCTTATGAGAGAGATATTAATGAAAGATTGAACATTTTATGAACTTTTGATATTAACATTAAAATAAAGGAAAATGTGTATTTTTATTACGGTTACATGCATAATTTTTTAATTTAATTTTTCTGAAAAATGACTTTTTTTTATGGAAGTAAAAATATTGATAAATTTTAATATTATAACTTTTGGTGTTTTTAAAAAATGTGACAGATATATAAATTGGGGGGTTTGATTTCTGTACTTCAAATTTTTAAATTTTTTAACAAAAATCTCTCAGTCCGATTTCTATATCTCTCATAAATTGGATGGTCTGATTTCTGTATTTTTTACAAATCGGATGATCCGATTTTTACTTCTCGATTCCACATTTAAAAATAATACTTCATCAGTTTATATTTTAAAAAAAATAATATTGTTACTCCAATATCAAAAATAAAAAATGGTGAATAACATTTTGTATTTTTATGTTAAAGTTAATTTCTTAATTATAATGGAGAAACAAAAAGTTAAGGAGGCTTAGGATTCAATGGTCCCAAAATGTTTGGATCATTAAATGGTCCCATAACAAAACATGTTTTTTAAATTTTTTTAATAACTGCTAAATAGTCTTTTTTTTAATTTTAATTACAAATTAATCCCATATATTTTATTTAATTATAAAAACTATTTTTTATTTTATAAATTATTATTTTATCATTCATCTACTATGTTTATGAACAATCAAACGTTCGTCGAAATTGTGTTTTCTTGAAAATCAATCGATTGGATTACAGTTTATCACAAAACAATCGATTGGAAATTGCAAGGTAGCATAGTTTTCGCATAAATCAATCGATTGGTCATATTACCTAATTGATTGAACGATGAATTAAATGTGAATTTTTTATAATTCAATCGATTGTTTATACTGCTTCAAAATAATCTGAGGTCTCACAATTCAATCGATTGCTTTTGTTACTCAGTGGATTGAATTCACCAAAACAATATGGATTTGCCAAATTCAAAGACAATTACCCTTAATCAAAACACAAAACAGCATTGCATCACAAGCATGGGTTTAAGAAAGATCCAGCCCCACCACTTGAATAAGAATCCAACAAATCAGAAACTTATTTTCAGTCAGAATAAAAAGTGAAAAAAAAAAAGAAAATTGAAAAAGAAAGTGATTGAAAATGGAGACCATTGAATGTCTTTCTTCTGAGCCAACAAGCACTCGAGAATGCACTCTTTACAAAAGACATGACCTTTGTGGCAGCTCATGGGGTCAATGAAGGGCTTCAAGCAGAGGCAGCAAGCATCGAAGGGCTTGATGAAATCCTTGCCCAGCCTCTCCTTCTGGGTCCCATACCCTACTTTATTATACTTTCTTTATGCTGTTATCTGCGGACAAGGTGTGGCAAGTTCCATAGATGTTTTTTACCCTATTTTATGCTGTTTTGGTGAATTCGATCGATTGAGCAACAAAAGCAATCGATTGAATTGTGAGATCTCAGGTTGTTTCGAAGCATTCAATCGATTGGAGAGTATAAACAATCGATTGAATTATAAAAAAATCCACATTTAATTCATCGTTTAATTGATTGGATAATATGACAAATCGATTGATTTATGCGAAAACCATGCTACCTTGCAATTTCCAATCGATTGTTTTGTGATAAACTGTAATCCAATCGATTGATTTTCAAGGAAACACGATTTCACAGCCCTGGACAAACGTTACGGATCAAATATAAACTTATAATCGATTGGAATAGCAAAATCTAATTTGTTCTTGTTTTTGTTTTTGATTGTTCATAAATATAGTAACTGAATAATAAAATAATAATTTATAAAATAAAAAATAATTTTTATAATTAAATAAAATATATAAAATCATTTAATGATCTAAACGTTACGTTATGTGGCCATCAAATCCTAAGCCTAGTAAGGAAGTAAGGAACTACTTTAAGCTATAAAGAAAATGGTTAGGTTAGTTATGTGATGTAAAAGTAAAACAATAATAAATAATTATTTGAATTAAGTGTTAGCCAATTGCAGAATGTAGCATTGGCAGAAGCAGAGCGGAGAGAGGAGTGAGGTCAAAGTGGCATTCTCAAAGACGAGCTGACTACTTTTGGTGCTAAAAAAAAGTCTCAGGCTCTCAGCTCTCAACTCGTTGCGTGCTTCCCTACTTGCCTTCCCCTCCCTCACTCAGGTGAATTCCTTTCCTCTTCATTTGTGGACCAATGCTTGGCCTTCTTTCCCCATTCAAAGTTCCATACTTCTCTATCAATTTCCTACTTGCCTTTTTTTCTTCCTCTACTGGGGTTTCTTTTAGGGTTTTGTGTGTG
>NC_029789.2:20509702-20514903 GCF_000816755.2 Arachis ipaensis
AAATTGTTTTCAGCTTTCTAACCCCTCCTCAGTTCTCTTTCTTCTCACTCTGTATTTCCTTTTTTAAAAAAAATGTTCCATTCTGCTGCTCCCTGTTTCCTTTCCTCGGTCAATAAATATATTCGATTTGGAGAATCCCTTAAATTAAACCATTATGATGCCCGCATTTGTAGAAATTTTCTGGTAACATAGATTGCTTTTTGCGTGATATTATCATTTCCCCTCTTCTCCTTATGTATGTTATATGATGGTGTTGCCATTTGTGCAAGGACAAATATTGTTAGCTGCTTCGATATAACTTTGTAGGAAGGGGATTCCTTTCGGACTTTACAGAGATGGATTTCTAAGCATGACGTCAAATCATGGTGAATAACTATGCATAATGACAGCCGTCCACCATGATTTGTTCATTTTCTACAGTTGTATTGGTTGACATTGTAATTTATCACTCAAAATGCATAGAAATTATCATCCAACTCCATTAGGACTCTGATCATTGCTTATTCGGTTCCAGGCTATTTGGAGAAAGTAAGAACTTGGGCGTTGTAAGTAAGTTAAGCATGATAAGGCGGTCGCCAAGTCGGAACCAGAGGTCCAAAGGCATCAAGGTGAAGCATGTTCTGCAGATTATTCTGTTGCTTTGTGTTTGCTTCTGGTTGATCTATCAGATTAAGCACTCACATGATAAGAAGAAGGAATTTGATGACAATACTGCACATCAGATTCCAAAACTTGGTAGAAAAGACCTTAATGCACAAAAGGTTGAAATAAATCAAAATGAAAAGCATGAGGAAGAAGTGGAAGATGAGAATATCGTGGAGGAAGAGGATGAAAACAAGCATGAACTCCATGAACAAGAAGAATTACAAGAAGGAAAAGAAGAGAGCCAGCACGGAGTGAGGGGACAAAAGGAAGAACAAGTCGAAGATGAAAACAAAGGTGAGGAGATGGAAGACAGACAAGAGGTAGGAGATGATGAGATAGATGAAAAGAATCAAGAGAATTCAGGGAGGGATATTAATCATGACGAGCTCATTGATGAAGAGAAAGATAAAGAAGAGGAGAGTGAGGATAAAGAAAAGGAGGAGGGTTCAGTTGAAAACCACAACACTCATGAGGCCCGGGAGGAGCATTACAAGGGCGATGATGCCTCCAGTGCTGTGACTCATGATACTCATTCAAGTAGCACTGAAACTGAGACTACATTTGCAGAAGAAAGTAGCGGGAATCAAACTGATTTGGATATTAAGGTCACAGGAGCTCAACTGATGACGGGGGAGACTTCTAACACAACTTCTGGTAAAGAAACTGTAAACAAGACTTTGCCCATCCCAGCGGATAGTTCATATCTAAATAATACCAACAGAACACATTCTCACAATAACTCGGAGACAAGCAGTAATTTGACAGTAGCACTAGCAACCAGTGCAGCCAGCAATAACATGACAGGAACTGGAGCTGACACTTCATCTAAACAGAATAACACGGGGATATTTTCCGAATCAGACCATGCTCAAAATAATACAGTGAACGTAACAGTCACAGGAGAAGGAACAGAGCAGGGAGGCAATAGAGGATCTGAAGAAAACCTTCCTGATTCTAAGGCAACAGACCCTATCAAAACAGAAAATGGAGAGGTCGATGCAGCTGCTGGTGAATTTCAAAAGGTAACAGGATTTGTAGCATTAAACAAAACTGTGAACAAGGATAACAGTGAAACAAGCAACACACGGAGTAATTCAAATTTGAACATGAAGAACACAGATGTCAACGACAATGACAATGAGAAATTGAAGGATGACACTCAGACAGGTGAAAGTGGAGAATCATCAGGGTCATTCACTGGGAAGGGAACTACTAGTTCAGATGATCATAATGCTACTGATTTTCATGTTATCAAGGATGTGATGACTGATCCGGATAAGTTGGCCGGTATTAGAAATGGAATAGATAATAGTGACAAAAGTGCAACAGAATAAACTCGTAACATGGTCATGTTTTGTAAGTGATAAAGTTTTTCTTTTTGACCTTGTGTAGTTAGCTAAACCCTTCCACTTGATCCCCTTGTAAGTGTGTTTGAAAAACGTACTAAGGTAGTTTGGTGGATATTCATATCAAAGTCTTTAATTCTTTGGTAGATTAGTCGAATGTCTCATGCTATACAATCCTTGTCTTCATACTAGAGTCGGATAAAAGTTACATACTTTGTGCTAAGAAAGGAAAAATGTGTTTCAAGAGAATGGACAGCAAGGATACAGCACAACGTGAACCAAATTGGTGACTAGCCAATTTCTTACGATTCATTTTGGGCGTTGTGTCGTGTGCTTTTCAAAATTGTCTAAATTGGACTACGTTACGTGTTTGGTCATTGCTTCTATACTTGAATCCTCACAATCCTATCACCGTCGTCTCTTAGTTGAAATTTCTTCAATCTTACAAACAACTATGGTTAAATTGAAAGAATGTTAACTTGAGGAAAATCCACTGAAATAAGCCCCAGGCTCTTCTAAGCCGTTTGCTCCTGGCCAATGGCCACGCATAATTTTGAAGAGAATTTCACAGCAAATGCTGTATCCTATTATTCCTTTTCCACTGTTCTTTATTCATTTATTTATTTTGTGCCTCTTTTATTTTGAAGTCAAGAACAATTTCATTCACGCAGAATTTTGGAGTGTAAATGAAAGAGGGGGATATAGGGATGAAATTCTTAAAATAAAAAAAAAATGGGGATACTATAAAAATTACAAGGTACTTCTTAAAAAAAAAAAAAACTTATTAAGGTAGAATACATAGACATCATATGTTAATTAACGTATATGTTGGAGCGAAAGTAATGTGCGGGTTCCAGGAAACCTGATTAAGTTATTATATACATGTCCAGTAATGGTAGCAATGAAATCGTGCAAACCTAAGCGTGACAGAAGATACATGTACTTGAGACAGCACATAGGATTCTCAGGCTCAATCTCGCATTCCGTTACAACGCACGAGACATGAATTAAAAATTCTACTTGTGCCAGAACCAATTAATTGAAAAACAGAAGCTTTACGAGACCTAATCTGTAAGCAAAATACGAATCCAAAACTTCACCAAGAAGTAAAAGAATAACAAAAATAATACTAAACTGATACTTCCAATCTCCCAACTGTACATAGTTCTCATCGAAAACCGTAAAAAAACAAAAGGAGGGTTAGTGCTGAATTTGATCCAGCGCCAAGAATATTAGAGTAGTGTTAGCTGAACTGACAGAAACGGCACTCAGAATACGACAAAAAATACACACACTATGTTTTTAGTTCTACTGCCTCAACTCCTTTCGGAGCTTCTGAGAAAACAATTTGCAAGCGTCCATGCTCAAGTCCATCGCCGCCGCAAGAGCAACAAAAGCCGCAGCATCCTCCGTGCAAGTCACATGCTTCACCCCAACCTCCACCTCCGGCTTGCTGCACTTCCCCTCACCGTCCACCCTCGCCGACATCACAAACCCCTTATACATCAACATCGGGTCCAACCCGAAATCCACACCCGATCCCGATCCGGGTCGAGACCCGGACCCCAAATCCCAGCTCCCATGTGGAGTGCTCACAGGGGTCACGCCGGTAGCAACGTCGATGGTGAACTTTCCGCCATGCTGGGAGCTGATAGTAGCGGCGGCCAGGGTCACGGGATCGGCGGTAGCCGGAAGCACCTCGAATCGGTACCCTACGGCGTTGGAGCTGTTGGGTTCCCGCCAGGCCTCCAGACGACCCCAAGGCTTCCAGGTGCCGTCCCCGTCGGGTCGGATTATGAGCCATGCTCCTGGGTTGGATCGGCTGACCCGGTGCGACCCGGGTGAGGGAACGAAGGGCGTGACCATGGAGGCCGCGGCGACTGGCGAACCCGACAAATCGTGGACTGTGATGGACCATCCCTTCCGCTCCGCCATGTGATTCGCATTAGCCGAAGAAGATTGGAACTGTCCCTGATTCTTGTCCCGAAAGCTGAACTTGCAACTGAAAACCGGTTGCTTCACATCGCCTTTTACTTGAAAAACCTGCGGGCTGCACTCCGGTTCGCCGTCGAACCGGAACACAAACCTGGGGTCGGGCTCAGCCCGGACTGTTAGGTGCAGTGACTGGGCGGAGGAGGATTTGTCGTCTGCTTTGGCGAGGTTAACCCAGCCGGTGTGGAACGTGACGGGTTTTGAGTCTAGCATGGTGAAATCGATGGGAACTGAGATTTTGCCGAGGAGTTTGGGTGAGGAGAAGAAGGAGAAGGAAGTGGCTGCGCGGCCCTTGTAGAGGGAGATGGTGATGGTGGTGGGCTTCTTGGAACTCAGGAGCTTCTCAATTTGGGGTTTGGTGAAGTCGAAGCATGCGGCCATGGAGTGCGGAGTAGGGTGCGTGTCTGAGGTTATAGGAACTGTGGCCGCGTGGGATCGCTGTGAACCTGCTCCCCTGAGCTTGATCTCGCAGAAGCACGACGAAGTGGAAGGGTGCACCTTGCCGGAGAAGGAGGGCTTGGATGACGCCGGTGATTTCACGGCCAAGTTTCCAACGAGGAGCCGCACGTAGTGGCACGGATCCATGTTGAGATGAGACTTGATGAGTTTATGGAGGGAAGGAATAGGAGAAGACTGAGTATATATGCCAACGCCTTTTTCTTTTTTATTTTTAATTTAGTTGATGGCTGACAGAGTGAAGGCTTCTTTGTTGAGTAGGAAAACTGGAAAACTGGATGTGACAGCCTGTATCCTTGCATATTTTGATTTATTCTATTTTTCTTTCTGTTTTTGCTTCCTCCCTCAATTTTCTCTGCAATATTATGGTGGGGACGTTTTATCTTGCAACAACTAATTCTTAACTGTTATTTTTATTTTTATTTATATTTCATATTCGCTTGTTCTTTTTTGAAGAAAATATACTTATTATCAGTAGCAGATTACTTCAGTTATTTTTGGATTTCGTTTTCGTCTGGTTTCCCATTATTATTTTTATTATCAGTATCTCCAAAAATTGCACGTAATCACGCTAAATCACTCCCACAATCTTCCTTTTTGGTATAATTCGTACATAGGAACAATTTTACCTCAACAATTATTCTTTCCGGTTCTAGGCTTACCAATCTTCTTAGATACTATTTTCCAAAAGTAAATGAATAAAGAATCTAATTTGAGATCATCAAATATTAAATATAAAAGATATACCTGTATATGTATCCA
>NC_029789.2:20515103-20527241 GCF_000816755.2 Arachis ipaensis
ATAATAATAATAATAATAATAATAATACGTGAAACATCCTAAATTAATTTATATTTTTTAATCAACAATATTAAATATACATTAAAATTAGTCATTAAAATTAATTATTAGTATTGTTCGTGCAAGGATGCGCGGCTCCGTGCTATACGTCGGCTTCCGTTGGTCAATGAAAGAGACTTTTGTTCTACAGCGGAGAAACGCCAAGCTTGAGCACGAACCGGGTGGAGAACCTGCAAAAAGGACTCCAACGATCAAGTTAGTGGAGAGCAGTTACAAAACAGAGTATAAGCGTAGGAAATGTGTACGAGAGTATTCAAGTGTTGCCGTGATTTTCCTATTCATTTGGTAGCCGCTTTTTTTATAGAGTTGTAGGTTGATTCTAATTGATGGTTTGTTAGAGTGGATTTCGGTTTTAACCGAGATTCTTGGGGTTGTTAACACGTTGTGATCATCTGCTGCTTGTGACTGACGTGGCCGAGATATAGGGTGGCAGTTCCGAGCTGTAAGGTACGGTACATAGCCCCCAAGCTTGACTTGCTTGGGTATTTGGTTTTTAGCAAGTTGAGCTTTTAGGATGACCTATATCTCGGCTAGTCGTGCCAGCCCCCAAGCTCAACGTTGCGTGCGTTTTGGGCGTGAAGCACTAGCCTTTGTTTTTGAAAAAAATGTTTAAACGAAACGACTGGCATAAGGAGGGCGTTTTCCCATTATTTTAGGAAAACGTGCTGCCATTACTTCACTTAATGTTTGTAACTGAACCGGTTTTGACCCTTGGTTTCTCTGCGGTTTTTGGTTTTGCATTCCCACTTTGTTAGTGGGTTGTAATAAGCTGTTTGTGTTATTGGTCTTTGGTGATTCTTCGAAAAGTCACTCTTTTTCCCTCTGATTTTGAAAGAAAATGTCTTCAAAAGGTTAGATTTTCCATTCCCTTTATCCTCTATTCTTTCTCCATCTTTTCGTAATTATGGTCTGTAATGGATAAAGAAAAGTTGAAGGAGAAGCAGAAAGTTGTAGAGGTAAAAAGGGATGACCTTTATCATTGGGTCCATGACGACGTTAAAACTCGTGCTTCCTCGTATGGTAGTTTTGATTTTCTCCAGGAGCTTCGTGCGATGAAGTTGGTGAAGGATGGCTTTAATGTTGGTGTCGAGCTTCTCCCTTGTTCTAGTGACGATAGAGTTTGTGAACGTAGGGGTGATTGGGGGTATTTTTATATGTATACTCCGTGTTTCTCTGAACTGTATGTTAGGTTTCCTTTTTCTTCCTTTGAGTGCGACGTATTGACTCAACTGAATTGTGCTCCTTCCCAATTACATCCCAACTCCTGGGCATTTCTAAGAGCTTACCAGTGTTTGATGTCCTTTCTAGAATATCCTCCTTCCCTTGGCGTTTTCTTTTCTCTGTTTCAGTCAAAAGGGGTTCGGAGGGGTTTATGGGTTTGTTTAAGCAGTTTTCCTGGCCGTTCTATATTTCTTCTGTACAAGTCGTCTTTTAAGAATTTCAAGTCTCTGTTTGTGAAAGTCCGATCTATAGAAACAGAATACCCTTTTTATCTTGATGACGAGCTGATAGAAAGATATCCCTTGTATTGGTGTTCTGAGCCTATGCAAGTACTTGAGGCGTATAGAAGTGACGAAGAAGACTTGATTATTGACTTTTTGGTGAAAAACTTTGCTTCCGGCGAGTGTCTCTCAATCCCTGAGATGTTAAATTTTGAAAAAGATAATGATAAGGAAGGGTTGCGTACTTATATAGGTAATGTACATGTTTGTCCCTGGTATTAGTTTTCTGTTTCGACACTGATGTCTTTCGCTTGGCTTTGCAGGTGGACGGGTACCGCATCTGAATTCCTCCAGGCTTCAATCTTTTCTTGACAGAAAAAGGGAAAAGGGTGTAACTACTTCTGCTGCTCAGAATGTTGATGAAGGGGGTGCTGCTTTTTCGACTGCGCAACCTGTTTCTTCAAAAAGAAAAAGAAGGGTGGCTGATGATTCATTGGAGGTGCTATCCGAGGAAGATAGGGAGGTGGCCGAGGTTTCTACTACTGTTTTTGATCGCCAGCGCAAACTTCATGGGTTTATTCCTGGGGCAAACGCCCATTCTTTGTGGAGCGACCAATTTCCCTTGGCCGAGCTCTCTGATAGAGCTTCCCAGTTTCCTGGGGATATGCTGCTTACTCGACGTGTGGGTCTGGAAGCTTTAGGCAAATATGTTCAGGTAAACTTTTGTGTCTGTCTTGTTCCTGTCTGTTTTGCTGGTTCTGCTTGTTTGTTTTTAATGCTGGGTTTGGTCAGGTTGTTGCTTCTCGTTTGCTGTGCGTCGGGCGTACTACTGAATTGCTTGGAGCTGAAAGGCAGGCTGAGGTTGATAAATTTGCTACTTTGGAATGTTTGGTGAAAGAAAAAGAGAGAGCCATTACTGATATGACAGCGAAAATGAAGGAGAAAGAAAGGTCGGTCTCTGATGCGGCTGCTAAGCTGGAGGAGAAGGGACGAGAAGTTGCTCGCCTTCAGGATCAGATTCGATCTTTTCAAGCCGAGATTAGGGACAATGATAAGACGAAAGGTGAGATGACTGGGGAGTTGTTCGTCAGCTCGATGTGACGAAGATAGTCGTTAATAGGGAGTTGGTTCAGGACGAGGCTGGTGAAGATCATGATGAGAACGTGCCTCCTCCTGTTTGAAAGAAATTTTTAATATTTGCCTTTAGTAAGTAGTTTGGACTTGTATGTTTTTTTGAAAGACTTGTTGGTTTTTATTCCGACTTTATCGACTGTTTCTCCGATGTATAGTGTCAGAGTTTGCTTTTGCGAATATTTTATGATTACAGCGTTTTATTGCTGCTTTGTATATCCATGTATGGGGAAATGTATGATTTTATTCAGATGAATTTGTCCCTCATGTTCGAGGTGTGCAGGATGGTCGGCCTCGTTAAAACCTACCCGAGTAAACCCTCCTTAGGAAAAAACCTCGTGGTTAGGAAAAAGAGTACCTCACCATCCTGTATGTTACAATATTGTGATCAACTATAGTAGTATTTGAGTGATGAGATGTTCCATGTGTTTGGTAATGCTGTCCCATTCAATGCTTCTAGACGATAAGCTCCTCTTCCGACCACTTTAGTGATTCGAAAAGGTCATTCCCATGTCACTGCTAATTTTCCATGGCCTGGTGGTTTTCGAACATCTTCTATCTGTCTGAGCACTAGATCTCCCTCCTGGAGGGTCCTTGGTCTCACTCTCTTGTCGTACTGACGTTTTATAGCTAGTTGCATTGATTTTTGCCTTAACTGCGTGAGATTGCGTTCTTCATCGATGATGTCAAGCTCGGCAAGCCGAGTTTGTTTGTTAGCACTGTCGTTGAAATGCTCGGTCCTAGTTGACCCTTGACTGATTTCCAAAGGGATCACGCATTCTGATCCGTATACTAAGCGGAAAGGACTTTCTTTAGTTGTTGATTGCGGAGTTGTGTTGTAACTCCATAGTATCTCTGGTATTAGCTCGGCCCAGCGACCTTTAACCTCGGTTAGTTTTTTCCTTAGGGCCTGCAAAATTACTTTGTTAGCCGCCTTTGCGAGTCCGTTGGTCTGTGGGTGCTCAACAGAGGAGAAATAGTGTCTAATATTCATGTTAGTAAAAAATGATGCAATCTTTTTGTCAGTAAATTGCCTACCATTATCAGAGATAATTTCACGTGGCATGCCATATCTACAAATGATAAATTTCCAAATAAACTTTTGTACCTTATCCGAGGTTATTTTTGCAAGTGGTTGCGCTTCTATCCACTTTGTAAAGTAGTCGATGGCTACCAAAAGGAATTTTACCTGGCCTGGTGCTATGGGAAATGGTCCGAGGATGTCCATGCCCCACTTGTGGAATGGCCAAGTTGCATCCGATGTATGTAACGCCTCGGCTGGGTTGTGTATTAGCGGCGAGCATTTTTGACATGATTCGCACTTTTTGACCTTGTCTGTGCAGTCCGACCTTAAGGTCGGCCAATAATATCCCGCACGTAAGATCTTTGTTGTCAAGCTTCTGCTTCCGATATGATGTCCGCAAATGCCCTCGTGGACTTCTTCTATTGTTAATCTGGTGTCTTCTCCTGCAAGACATTTAAGCAGAGGTCGAGAAAAACCACGTTTGTATAGATTATCTCCGATTAGGGTGAACTGGGTTGCTTTCCGTTTAAAAGACCTCGGATCACCATCTGGTACGATTCCCGTCTTCAGGTAGTGTATTATTGGCGTTCGCCAGTCTTCATCCTGTGACAAAAATACTGCAAATCTAGGCTAGGTTTTGTTAGTGTGAGATGTACCAAACTTCCTGATTGCTGATCTTCTCTGTGTGTTGCTAATTTAGATAATATGTCTGCCCTAGAGTTTTGTTCCCGTGGTATATGTGTTATTTCAAATTTTTGAAAATCTTGTATCATGTCCTTAGCAATCTGCTGAACTATGAGTAGGGAATCGCAATATACCTGCAAGCTCGGCACGTGTACCTCTTTCGCGAGCCTTAGTCCTGCCAATAGTGCCTCATACTCGGCTTGATTATTTTTCGCTTGAAATTGGAATTTGATTGACTGTTCGGCATATACACCTTGGTTGTCTTTTAGCAGAATTCCTGCTCCGCATCCGTTGTCATTGGACGCTCCGTCCACATACAATTCCCATGGTTTTATTTCTTCTACTTCATTTGTGAATTCTGAGATGAAATCGGCCAGAGCTTGGGCTTTGGGGGATCCTCTGGATTGATATGTGATGTCAAATTCGGAGAGTTCTACCGACCATTTGGTTAGCCTTCCTGCTAGGTCGGGCTTGGCTAGGATCTGCCGGAGTGGTTGATTGGTCCGAACTATAATTCGGTACCCCTGGAAGTAATGCCGAAGTCTTCGAGCTATGACGATTAGTCCATATGCTAATTTTTCTATCGTCGGGTACCTTGTTTCAGCACCCTGTAGGACTTTACTTATGAAATATAGTGGGTGTTGTTCTTTGTTGTCATCTGTTACAAGTACTGAACTGATTGTGTTAGTGGAAATTGAAAGAAATAGGTGCAAGGACTTGCCTTGTTCTGGCTTTTTCAATATGGGCGGTGATCCCAAGGTGTTTTTGAATTTGGTAAAAGCTTCTTCGCATTCTTTCGTCCAGACAAATTCGTTCGACTTCTTTAAGGTGTTAAAGAAGTGGTATGACTTTTCCGCTGCTGCTGGCAAGAACCGAGAAAGAGCTGCCAGCCGACCTGTGAGCTGTTGGACTTCCTTTTTGTTTCTGGGGGATTGCATGTTGATTACGGCTGAACATTTGTCGGGGTTCGCCTCTATGCCTCTGTTTGTCAGCAAGAAGCCGAGGAATTTGCCCCCCTTGACTCCGAACGCGCATTTTTCTGGATTCAGTCTCATATTGTGTTTTCTGAGCTGTGCAAATACTTCGTCCAGGTCGTGTTTGTGCTGTTCTTCTGAAGTTGATTTCACCACCATGTCGTCCACATATATTTCAATGTTTCGGCCAATCTGATCTTTGAAGACTTTGTCCATAAGCCGCTGATATGTTGCTCCCGCATTCTTTAGCCCAAAGGGCATGACCTTGTAGCAAAAATTTCCTTGGTCTGTGATAAATGCTATTTTTTCTTCGTCTTCCGGGTGCATGAGAATTTGGTTATAGCCGGAATAGGCATCCATGAAACTGAGCACTGGAAATCCCGAGGTGTCGTCTACCAATCTGTCTATGTTGGGGAGGGGGTAACCATCCTTAGGGCATGCTTTGTTTAAATCGGTGAAGTCCACGCACATGCGCCACTTTCCCGAGCTTTTTCGTACCATTACGACGTTGGCTAGCCATGCTGAGAATCGAAGTTCTCGGATAAACCTTGCTTCTAAGAGCTTTTTGGTTTCTGCTTCTGCTGCTTTTCTCCTTTCGTCTCCCAAGTTTCTTTTCTTCTGTCGTATAGGTCAGACATTTGGATTGACGACCAGCTTGTGGCAAATGAAGTTAGGGTCGATGCCGGGCATGTCTGCTGGCATCAATGCAAACAGGTCGGCGTTGTTTCGTAATATCGTGATAAGGTCGACCTTCTGTCCTGCAACGAATGCCGATCCTATGTTAGTAAATTTCTCATCATGACCTATTTTTACCTGTTCAAGGTCGTCTGTTGGTGTCGGACGACTGTTGTCATTTCTGGGATCTAGCTCGGCTAGCGTTGGTATGTGCTCCGAGTTGTAGACAGTGTGAATCCGAGGTGTTTCCTCCTTCTTTACTGTTTTGAGGCTTGCGTTGTAGCATTGTCTTGCCTCCTTGTGGTCGGCATAAACCGTCCCCACCGCGTTATCCTAAAAGGGAAATTTCACACAAAGATGAACAGTTGAAACAATGGCACCAAAAGCATTTAATGATGGACGTCCTAGAATGATATTATAAGGGCTAGGGCAATCGACCACTAGAAATTGGATATCTAGTGTTTTGGTATGTGGAGGTTCTCCAATTATTGTTCTTAGCCAAATGTACCCGGATACCGATACCTTTTCCCCAAAGAACCCTACCAATTCTCCGGGTGACGGTTGTAGTGCGTTGTCGCTGAAATGCATCTTTTTGAAGGTGGAGTAGAATAAGACGTCGGCGCTACTCCCTGGGTCCAGTAAGACCTTTTTTACTGTTAGTTCCCCCATGTGAATCGAGATGACGACTGGGTCATCAAGATTCGGATAGGTTGTCTTAAGGTCGGCCGTGCTGAAGTCGATGCGTGAGGCCGGACTTGATGCTTGTCGTTCCAGGCGAGATCCTTCCATTGTCATCATTGCTCGGTAACTTCTTTTCCTTGCCGAGGTGGTGGTCCTGCCTCCAGCGAAGCCTCCTGAGATGTAGTTAATGATCCCTTTGGATGGGGGTGTTTCGACCTGTTTATGTCTGCTATCCCTTTCTGCTTCTCTTTCTGTATCCCGCTGCTTTCTTGACGAGATATATTTGTCTAAGAGCCCTTGCCTGGCTAATCTCTCCAGTAGGTCTTTTGCCACGATGCACTCGTCTGTGGTATGGCCGAACTTTTGGTGAAAAGCACAGTGTTTGCTTTTATCCACGTACTTCTGATCTTGGTATGATCCTGCTCGGACTGGTGGTTTGATCAATTTGTTGTGTAAGATCTCTTTGATTATATCCTCCCTTTTCATGTTGAATCTTGTGTACGTGTCAAATTTCGGCGCTAGTTTGAATGGTTTTCTAGAGTCTTTGCTTATGGGCCGATGAGACCTCTCCTCTTCCTTCTTCATCGGCTTTTCGCTCCTCCGTGCCTCCCTGAGTTCTTCGATTTCGATCTGGCCCTGGGCTTTTTCTCGAAATTCCTCTAGTGTCTTCAGTTTTGCCACTGCAATTGCTTCCTGGAATTTTCCGGGGCGGAGACCGCTTTTAATGGCATGCAATTGCACTTCAGGGTTAAGGTCGGGGATCTGCATTGCTGCTTCTGTGAACCACATCATGTATTCCTTCAAACTTTCGTGTTGTCCTTGTTTGATCGTGCTGAGGTAGTCTGAGTCCCGCACATAAATTTTAGAAGCTGCAAAATGATTAATAAATAATTTGGCAAATTCATCGAAGCTTATTATTGATCCTGCAGGGAGGTTAGAAAACCACAATAGGGCGGCCCCGTCTAAGAAAGTAGGAAAAGACCGGCACAAGATGGGATCGGAGTCGCTATTAAGAAACATCATTGATTCAAATTTTGTGACATGGATTTTAGGATTTCCGATCCCCTTGTACGGCGTTAGGGTCATTGGAAGTGTAAAGCTTTTGGGCATTTTAAAACTCATTATTTCTTCTGAAAAAGGATTCGTTCGTCGTCGTGCCGTTTTGGGGATAGTTTTCCCTGTCTTCACGTTGGATTCTGACTGACGTTCTTCATGTTGATCTGTGTGTATTTTCTTATTGGCCTTCTGTTCGTCGTTTTTCTGCATCTCTGCCAATTGCTCGGCCATCCGCTGGTTTTCCGCAAGCAGGGCGGTGTTCGCAGCTAGGAGGTCGACATTGGTCGGATTGGTAGAAGGCGTCACTGAGTGGTTCGTCATGGCTTGGTCCCTGAAGAAAAAGTGGAAAGCAGGGTGTTACGTTGTTAGCCTCAGCAACTTAAAGAGCGAGGTGGGGTCGGGCCTCACGGTGGGCGCCAAATGTTCGTGCAAGGATGCGCGGCTCCGTGCTATACGTCGGCTTCCGTTGGTCAATGAAAGAGACTTTTGTTCTGCAGCGGAGAAACGCCAAGCTTGAGCACGAACCGGGTGGAGAACCTACAAAAAGGACTCCAACGATCAAGTTAGTGGAGAGCAGTTACAAAACAGAGTATAAGCGTAGGAAATGTGTACGAGAGTATTCAAGTGTTGCCGTGATTTTCCTATTCATTTGGTAGCCGCCTTTTTTATAGAGTTGTAGGTTGATTCTAATTGATGGTTTGTTAGAGTGGATTTCGGTTTTAACCGAGATTCTTGGGGTTGTTATCACGTTGTGATCATCTGCTGCTTGTGACTGACGTGGCCGAGATATAGGGTGGCAGTTCCGAGTTGTAAGGTACGGTACAAGTATAAAATATAAATTAATAGAAACGCAAATTAAAACCAAAACGCAATAGGAGTAATGGTCCAAAAGCACTTCATTTTCTCCGAGGAAGTTTTGGGATTGTTTAACTTTTTTTCATGCATTTTATTATTTCAAATAATAACATTTTAATTTCCATCACAATTGCAAATGCTTTTAACATGTTCATGTGTTTGGTTTATGAGAATTTTGGCCTGGAAGGAAGAAAAAGTAATGAGAATGTGTTCATCAGTTTTTTATTTTTTATTTTTTTTTACCAGAGTTATTGTTGATTATTTGACGAGTTTTCAATTTTTTATTGTATTAAAAAATATTTTCCAAAATTCAAAAAGTGTTACAAAACTGCCTTTCTCCATGCACATCAGACGTGATCAATATGTCTATACCCTACTTTACCTATTGATCTAGTGGTCACCTCCCTCTTCCTCTTAGCAAACTTGCAATTAATCGGAAAATGAAGCAAATCCCCTCACTCTCATATTATAAAATGATTCTAACCCCAGTTAACCGAGAGTTAACTTGAGAGTTCAAGTGTTGTTGTAGGTAACTTCATTACATATATGAAACACTCGGACTTGATCTCGCTCGTTTTCCTCGCCATCCAACCTGAAGAACAGATCTCTGAAGGACCATTTCAAAGAAGTCTGACGATCCTGGCACCTTACTTGTCCTATAACCCGAAATACTCTGATCTCCATCATCGTACCTTTTAGACAAAAGACTAATCTTTTTTCTATTAAATCTTTTAAACTCGTGAATAAAATGGAGTTTAAATGCCTTAAACATTTTTTCTATTTTTTTTTTTCTGTTCTCTTTAAAATTTTTAATTTTTCTATGAACATTCGTTAAATAATGGTGAATTTTATCCAACTTTTTTAAAATAACATATCATTTATTTTTTATAATGCATTAAATTTTAATTGAATGTTATTAGACGAAACTAACATAAAGAATGATATATTATTATTAAAGGAGATAATAAAAATAGTCCAGCTACATATCTAAGTTTTTTTGGCAATCAAGTTCACTCAAGTTGATCCAAACTCAACAAAAACCATTCTCATTACACCAGTATGTACACACGTGCTTTACTAACGCAAACATATTTTTTTCGTCTTTACGTTATTCCTTCCTCTTCTTCGCATTCATCCTTCTTCATCTTCGCATTCTTTCTTCTTCGCGTTTTTCTTCTTCGCATTCCTCCTTCTTCATCTTCGCATTCTTTCTTCTTCGCGTTTTTCTTCTTCTTCTTCTTCGCATTCCTCCTTTTTCTTCTTCGTGTTCCTTCTTCTTCGTCGTGTGTTTTCTGTGAATTGTTGTTCTTATATTGCTGCGTTTTTTCTTTTCCCCCTTAGTTTAATTGAGGTTTATATGGATTTAGAAATGAATTCAATGTGTTTTTTTTATGATTGAGTCTTTTTTATTGTTTGTTCAAAACTGAGCTAATTTCGATTTATTTGTGTTAATTGACGTTCACCTAATGCTGCTGATAAGTATTGACCAAATTAGTTCAATTTTGAACAAGTAGTCAAAAAATTCAATCATCAACAAAACACGTATCGAATTCATTTTTGGATCAAAATGAACTTCAATCAAACTAAGAAATAAACCGAAATTACTTAAGGAATAAAAAAATTGGTCAATACTTATCAGCAGTATCAAGTAAACCTCAATTAACACATGAATGAATTGAAATAAACTAAAAAGTGAACCGAAATTATTTAATGATGGCACTAGAAAAAATTAGAACCAATAAAGATGTTAGCAAAATATTGGTATTATTAACGAAAGAGAAGGAGGAGGAGGAGGAGGAGGAAGAGGAGAAGGAGGAAACAGAGAAAAAGATGCGTGATTTAAAAAGCGGTTATAATAACTTGGTTAGATTTAGTTAAGTATTTTGCTTGAATGTAGAGATTTATTTTAATAAAAAATTAGATAGAAATGAGATTTTATATATTCACCTCTGCCAAAGTGTATTTAAATTAAGGACATTGTACTCAAATAAATAAAAGGAGAGAAAGCTTTACGTGATTGCAACAATTGAAAATTCCTTATCTGTATGTCCTTTTTTGTTATTATATAATCCGTGGGAGCTAATCACGGTTTCTTATTTACATGTAAACCGTGGCAGCCTGCAACGGTTTAACAAGGAGAAGTGCTGAACATAAACTGTGGTAGGTCACAACGGTTTAGCAATGCAGAAATTTACCCAAAAAACTCTGTAGTCAGCCACGGTTTATGAAGGATTTTTTAAACTCATAAATTCCTGTAGGATGCCACGGTTTATGAGAAAAATTATTAATGTTCAACAAATTAAATAGTGATGAGCATAAGGGTTTTGAAAAAGCTTGAACACCATTTGATGTCAACTACAATGCTATGATTTAACTGTAACTATTAGATTGAATAAACCTTATTAGTAGCACTATAATTTAAAGCTATTTTGACTAGCATACAAAAATTAATTTGACTTCAATTAAAAGTTTTAATAAATATAGCTGTTAGAAAAATCCTAACAATATATTTTAAAAAACAAAGTTTCATTAATAAAACTAATAGTTAAATTTATAATATTTAATTAGTAAGGAAGAACCAATGTTTAATTAAATAATATTTTACAATTATTTTGACTGTTAAATTATTTTTTAAACTTATTTTTTTAAAAATTTAGTATTTTTATTTATTTTTTACATATGTTTTAGTACATTCGAGTATGACGAATCAAGCATGGATCTGAATTTTATTTAGGCAATAACATATTACAACTAAATAATATTAAAAAATATAAATTGTTGAAAGAAAGAAGAAGTGATATTTAACCGAGTATACAGTAAATTCATTGGTTAAATATCAAATTCTTAAATAAAATTCAGATCCATGCTTGATCTGTCATACTCGAATGTACTAAAACATATGTAAGAAATAAATAAAAATACTAAATTCTTAAAAAAATAAGTTTAAAAAAATAATTTGACAGTCAAAATAATTATAAAATGTTATTTAATTAAACATTGGTTCTTTCTTACTAATTAAATATTGTAAATTTAACTATTTAGTTTTATTAATGAAACTTTGTTTTTTAAAATATATTGTTAGGATTTTTCTAACAGCTATATTTATTAAAATTTTTAATTGAAGTCAATTTAATTTTTGTATGCTAGTCAAAATAGTTTTAAATTATAGTGCTACTAATAAAGTTTATTCAATCTAATAGTTATTCCTCATAAACCGTGGCAGTCTACAGGGGTTTATGAGTTTAAAAAATCCTTCATAAACCGTTAGTTACAAGATTTGTTGGGTATATTTCTGCATTGTTAAACTATTGTTATCTAATAACAAAAAAGGACATGCAGGTAAAGAATTTTTAATTGTTATAATCACGTAAAGCTTTTTCTCTTTTTATTTATTTGAGTATATTGCCCTTAAGTTAATTATTTGACGTGGTAAATGATTTTGGGTATGATTTTGGAAGGCGTTACAAAAATAAAAGAATGAGAAGAAGTGAAAGAAATTAAAGAGATAGTTAAAATACCTATTTTAGAGAAAGAATTTTTTTTTGTTTTAAAAAAC
>NC_029789.2:20527350-20528190 GCF_000816755.2 Arachis ipaensis
ACTTAGGCTTATCTGATTAACCTTTTGTAATAATAATAATAACTACAACCTATAAAATAATGGAAAATAAATCGTTGGTTGGGGGAATTCAGGAATGAGTAAAATGGTCGCCTTAGAGAAAATTTCTTAATGATATTTACCAAAATGTAAGATAGTTTTAAAAATAGGTGACAGATAGTAGTCTAATCATATGATTAGAAGAGGAAGAAACAAGATGTTTTGTGTTGGCATATTGTGATAGTACTAAACTACTAATTAACGTATGGGTTGTGGACTTGTGGTGAAGTGGCATATTGATTAGAAAAAGGAGGAGAGGGTGCAATTTTAGTGGAGCGAAAGGCGAGTGAGGAATGAGCTGGAGAGAGAGAAAGGGAGAGAGAATCAAGCAAGACTCATTGTCGCTATGCATCCCAGTCCCCACTGCCTTGCCGGGGATGGATCCAACCCTCACACAGCTGTCTCTCATTCTTATTCTAATCACAAAGCTGCTAATGCGTCATCACCCTCCCCGTTATTATCTGGTTTATGTGGTCCCCCCTTCTCACTTTCACCCGCCACCCTCCAATCTACCTTTCCTCTCTTCCTATTCGATTAAAACTGAAATATGTATCATTAAATCAATTCAATTTCAAACTCACAAATTCTGTACATTTCAAAATTTTATATTCACTCTTTTTTTATAATTATTTTCATATATTTATCCAAAATAAATTCCATAATCACTTTATTATAATGTCTAAATTATCTAACTTATTTTTAAAAATAAAAAATAAAATATTTAAAGTAAAAAATAAAATATTTAAAATTTAGAGTAAAATATTATTTTAATTTCTGATGTTT
>NC_029789.2:20528288-20533882 GCF_000816755.2 Arachis ipaensis
ATGTTTGAGGTGAATTTCATTTACTTCCTAACATTTTAATCGTTCTATTTTTATCTCAAAATATTTAAAACGGCATTAATATTATCTTACCGTTAGATTTTTCACGAACAATTAACGAAATTAATGTACTATTTATAATGTTTTTGTTAAAGCTACGTTTACTTAATCCTCTCTTTCACCTTCACCCTCTCAACAAGCTCAAATTTTATTCTCTTACTCTTTTTTATACTGTTAATTTTTCAAGAGAGGTTTGAGGAGAAGGAAAAAATGAGTAGGAGATTGAGGTTTCACTACAAGAAAAATATTCGTTACCGTGAGATTTACCGTCGAATTAATCAAATAAATCCGTCGCTAAATACATTACAATCGAATTTACCATCGTTTTGTAGTTGACGGTATAAACGGCGCCGGAAACTCCTTTCCGGCAGATTCTTTAGTCCGATGCTAATTACCAGTGAATTTTCCGTTGGTGTTTTCAAATGGCACTAAAACTTACCGTCGGATTAATCCGAGGTACATCCACTGGTAGAATTTTAAATTTATATTTTTTGGCACAGTTTAACCACAACTAACAGTCAAATTAAATTAAAATTCATGTTAACAAAATTATTATCAGAAATTTAAAATTAATAAAAATCAACAAATTATTTTATTAAAAATAAATGTTATGAATACAATAAAATGTCACAAAAGTAGAGTAATATATCCTAAACAAACAAAAATGCATAAAATCCTAATCCTTATAGATCATGATAATTGTCGGCGGCGGCGACGGCTTCATGGTCCCCCTACTGAAGTGTCGTTGTCGGTGCCACACCAACAGCGTCGCCGCTGGAACCAAATCCTCAGTCGGATGACAGACAGTGGTGGACGGGCATCCTGCTCAGGGGTATCATCCACCGCAAGCTCTGTCGACATCGTCGCTGTTTCACAGGGCGTAGAAGAAGGAGGTACCTAGTTCGGGTTTGGGTCCATGATAAATTGCTGGTCCGATGGACCCGCCTGTGACGTTACAGGGGTCGATGGGATAGCCGGGGTAGAGGGAGATGACTGGGAAGTCTTGGAGAATTCGGTGGAATCCCGGCTTCTACCATGACCACGTGTCCCACTCAACCTACCTCTACTGTTTGTCATCATATCTGTACAGCAAATATATTAATAGCATATTAATAACATAGCAAACACCAACAAATAATAACATAAGAATAAACTCAAGAAATAATAAATAATTTAAAAAGTGGTTTAGTTTAGTAAATCAAAAAAAGAAAAAAAAATTACATAGTATTTTAGTTTCAAAATAATTAAATTAGACTTTCAAACCATTCTAACTTTATTCTAACAAAGCATTCTAATTCTCAAAGTATTCTAACTTTGTTAACAATTTTTTAAAATATTGTAATTTTCAAACCATTCTAACAATAAAAAAATTATCCTATACAAACTCAAGAAAGCACAAAATAACATGATGAAACATCACTAGCAATGCATACGGCAAAACGCTGTAATTAATCAACATAAACCAGCAGTTTCCGCAGCAATATGAATAAGCAAAATAAGCATCAAAATAGTAATTTCCTAACAAAGTAACAATAACCAGCGAATCATCAAAACAGTTGAGTGTTGCTCAAACAAATTTAGCAACAATTCTTCAGTCAAATTAACGATAAAACGCAGAATTAATAATTCAGATCAATTCAAATAATCCCAACAATAAAAATCGGCAATCTCAGATTATAACAAACATATTGAGTAGAGATCAAAACTTATCAATCTAACTAAATTATCCTAAACTTACCACCTAAAAATAATTTACAATAGAAATTAATCTACCTAAAATCAATGAAAACTAATTCAATGAAAATTCCTAACCACCTAAAATCAACTAAAACAGAAATCAATCTAATTAAAATAATTAGAGGAGAGAAGAGAGAAAACCTAGAACAAAAATAGACGGTTCGAGCAGCGGTGGCAGGGCAGCAGTAGTGGGAACAGAGAACAGAGAAGGGAGTGTATCGAGCAATGGCGGCGATCTTTCCAGCGGCAGCAGGGGGTTGAGCAAAGTAGTTCTGCTCACTGCCGGAAGTTCATCTGGAGAGAAGTCATCGCAAGGTTTAGGATCCCAAAAGTTGTGGTCATAGATAATGGGACTCACTTTACGGACTCCAAATTTTAGGAACTGCTAAGTGGGTTAGGGATTTGGCAAGTATTCGCCTCGGTAGAACACCCATAGACGAATGGACAAGTTGAAGCTGCTAACATGGTAATCCTAAAAGGGTTGAAGAATAGACTAGACGAGTCTCCGGGTTCCTGGGCTGACGAGGTATGGTTAGTATTATGGTTTTATCGAACTACAGTTCAATCTACTACCAAGAAAACACCTTTCATACACACTTATGGTGAGGAAGCAGTTATACCAGTAAAAGTTGGTGAGCCTAGCCCGAGAATGCTCTTGGGTACTTTGAAAACTCACGAGAGCATGGATTTGATTAATGAGGTAACAAATGCGGCTAACCTAGCTAAACAAGCCTTGAAGCAAAGGGTAGATAAAATATACCATACCAAAGTTCGACCCAGAAGTTTCCAAGTCAGAGACCTAGTGTTGAGACAGTCTAATGCTGGAACATTGGGAACTCGAGGTAAGTTAGCCTTCACTTGGAAGGGCCCTTTTAGGATTAAGGAAGTACTGGAAAAAGGAGCCTACAAACTAGAAACATTGGATGGCTCCGATGTTTCGAGAAGCTGGAATGTAACTCACTTAAAGAAGTACTATTCTTAGAATTTTTTATGATAGATCTATGGGTAGAATAAATGCACTCTTTTCCTAGAATAAATGCACTTTTCAATAAAACATCCCTTCAATATGTGTAAAAATAGAATTCTGGTTAAAATTAAAGCTCAAAGTATAATGGTTTAAAGTAATAGGATCCGATATTTTAATGCATCGAAACGGTAAAAATGTTAGAGTATTTAAGTTAATCCCAATTACACGAGAAACGTGCTACATAAAGTACTACACAAAAAGTACTATGAGTACTAAGAGCTTAGAACTACCAAGTTCATAACACTTAAGAAAATACCATAAAAACACTATAAAATAGAAACAACTTTTTCATCCACCACTTTCTTGAAAGCATCGACTTCGAAGACTCCAAGTCGGGAGCTCTCAGTTCGATTTGGTCAAGGATGTTCTGCTTAGCATTAAACTCTATCCATGGCAGTACGCTCTGCCTTCTTTTTGGGAGAATGGTTAGGGGAGTCTTCCTCCAGAATATGGACTTCAGGACCTTGCTCCTCTCTGCTTTTCTCAATTTTCTGAGGTTGCGGCTGACGGCTGATAGTGGCGGAAGAAGAAACTCTATCACCACCTACACTAATCGGTGGTTGAGTCTCCAACCTCTTCTTCATGGCGGCAATGGCAGCAATTCCTCTGGCCATATCAACTGAAATAAGAATATAAAATTTTGGTAGGGTAAAGAAATCATGAGTATATGAAATCATGAATATAAAAGGAAGCAAGGAACAAAGCTTACTGATAGCATTTCGAACAGTCTGTTCATTCACTATTATACCCCTCAAATTGAGAGGGCGCTCATTCCACAACGACATTAACAAATTAATGCTCAGAAGCTCGGAAGCATTAACATCGGTAACTCAGATTTTGGAGAGGACACATTGTAATTTCAGTATAAGTTAAACTTCTTTTTACCTTCTTAGGTCATGAAAAAAAGAGTTGTATCCTCTACTCTTTCAATATTAAAAAAACTTTTCTTTAAACCGATGGTAAGATTCTTTAAATAAATTAAAAAAATTTCTATTTGGAACACCTCGGAAGGAGGTGAACCCACGTCCTTGTAATCTAAAGAAAATTGTCAAAGTAAATAAATAAAAAAAAAATCCTAAGAGAGGGTTTGATATCCAAAAACGAGCATAAAAGCTCGAAACAGTGAATAATGATCCAGCTATTTAGATGGATTTAGGAAGGGACACATCCGGTGTGGGTTAACACACTCACTTGGAAGTTAATAAAAGGAAGTCAAATCCTAATTTGAGAGAATAAGGTCTCATACATCCACAACCAGTCTGAGACAGTACCAGCATGTTTGTTCATAAGGCATAATTAATCTTCAGACATGGGAACTGAGAAGATGTACAAATTACTCAAATCAGAATAAAAAATAACCCTAGCCTCCCTCAGGTTATCAAGCTCTTCTTGTATTATGGTGGAAGGGATAACCTTAACCTCCTTGGATACCCAGGAGTAAATATCCACCTCGAGCTCACTATTCATTTGCGAAAGGGGGCAGGTCAGGACCTTGGCTGGTTAGCAGCTCCACCATGTTCACGGTTTCTGATAACCTTTTTCCTTGCCATCTCAAGAAAACCTACATGGGCACTACTAGAAAATGCAAAATTTGTTAGAATTCTAGAAAATACAGATGAATGTGAAAAATAGAGGCAAAAACAGAAATCATCGCTATCGAATTAGGAAAACTTAAAATAGTGGTGGCCCTACTACGTTAAACCTAGTCAAAGGTAACGAATGCGAATACATTTCAAAGCAAATGAAGAAAGGAATGCCAGAAACCATAAGAGAGAACACATGAAGCAGTAGAAAAAATTGAAACACAAAGTAAAATGAGGAAGATTCTCCAGCAAAATAACAGAGAAAGGAAAAAGAGAAAAGCATAAAAGCTTCACTAACATTATCGAAGATTACTGTGAAATTCGTTGAAGAACACGCTTGCAAGGATGATTTCTTCTAGCACGGCGGAGGAGGAAGATCAAATGGAGAAAAATTTCTTGAAAGGAAGAAGAAGTATTTTCATGTGGAAAGTAAAGTTAAAGTGTGAGATTATTTTATTTAAAGTTAATGCTGCATTAATTGATGGAGAGAGAATTTATAAATGGATTGACGGTTCGCAAAACGAGGGAAGTTATATTCCCGCCAAGAGAGCCAAAAGAAACTATTTAGTTCCTTATAGATACTTTAGGTTCCGATTAAAGGACATCCCCTAAACCTGACTTCATAAACTCGGATACCCTTGACAAAAACATCAAAGTCAAGAGACCCGAGTTAGGGGCACTGTTTTAGATAAATAACGTGATAAAATAACAATTAAATAAACATCCGACAAACCTGACATTACTAGATAGCGTCGGATACAGTACAACGGCCACACCATTAAGCCTCAAAACTGTTAAATCGTAAAATTAAGAGCACGACATAAAGGCACTAAATGTTGGGAAAACGATAATCTCAGAATGCAGGGATAAAAGGAGAAGAAACTTAGCAATAAACCCAAGATAAGATATGCTATCAAAACACTTAGCTAACTTAAGCATTAGAGGGTATTGCAGGTTGTCCTTCTAACCTAGTTCTATAACAATCCGAATTTTTAAAAAATTAAATAATAAATTATTCATGATTATTATTTTATGATATTTTAAATTTAAAATCAATTAGAATTTTTAAATAATTTTTATTATAATAAAATATTTTAAAAAGAATAAAAGAATTTTAATAATAATAATAATAATAATTATACATATAAGCCATTATATATATTTTCATATTATATATATATAACTAATGA
>NC_029789.2:20534287-20568207 GCF_000816755.2 Arachis ipaensis
CTCTCTTTGTATATATAACCAAAAGAAAGCATTAGAAACGTGGCTTATGTGCTTTTGTGTGTGTATATATATATAATTGTTACATATGCCACCTTTATCTACTAATCAATGACACCTATCCTTTCATTTATTAATTACCATTACCATGCTTAGTTCATTTGGTTTCTTTCATCACCAAAACAAAAATCAAGGAATAAGGGAAAGAAAGAGTGACCGAGGGTGAGGAAGAGAAACCCTGGAATCTCCGAGTTTTTGACTCTGATTTTTTGTGATATGTAATTTTAATAAAAAATTTAATCTAAAAAAAAATATTTGTATTCTCCTTTTTTATACGTTGATGTTATTTTTGTCCCATAAAAATTGACGGTAATGTAACTCCTCTTCTCTTTGAGATCAATCAATTGAAGTTCTAAGAGGCATAAACGATTTCTGACGTTTTCTTCTTCAGCAGTTCAGTCAAAAAGTTTTTCTAAATCCTTCGTTGACTTTGATTTCGTACGGAGATAGGGAGTTTTATTTTAAAATTAACAGTTTTAAATTTAAGGATACCCAAAAGTATAGTAAATATTTGCAAATATGTTAGTAATTATAATGTATTGAGTTTGGATTTTTGCCTGTGAATGATTACTGTGTTTGTGATTGAGTTTTTGATTATGAAAGTGAATGGAAATTGATTTCTTAACTAGAAATAGTAATTTTGAGAGTTTATTAATGATTTTACAAGAATTGGAATTATATGTCGATTATTGAGAACCTTATGTTTAAAAAGAGCTAATAGAAAGCTGGTAAACTGTCGAGAAGTTATGAAAGTGAGGGAGCTCGTAAGGGTGGTGAAGTCGAGTTTTAAGGGAAAGTTCTGTCCGAGTTTTTGTAAAAATAAATGAAAATGTGGTTTTGGTTAATGTTAAATGTAAAAAGAATATGGTCGGAAGGTTTTGTAAAGTTTGAATGAATGTGCGAATTTTTCCTTTGGTTTTAATAGCAAAAGATTTGAAAGGGAGCTAAATTTTATTGAAATAGAAATAGGCTTAGCTTTAAAGAAAATGATTTGATTATTGAAAACTTATTTGATATTTCGAACGGTGTGATTATTGAAAGTGATTTGTTACTTGGAAATATTTTGAAAAGTGTTTGAAAGGTGGTTAGGTTGCTAATGCGGGAATGTCCGCCTAATTGATAACCTATGGTAGAATGGATGAAATTATAAAAAAAATAAAAAAATATATTTTTTATGATTATAAAAAAATTCTAATAGAATAATTAGAATGAGGCTAAACTGCTGGTCAGACCATTAAAGTACAGTACTCACAGACATACTTAAAACAACACTATACAAACAAAGACTAACATAAAATTAAACAAAACATAATTAAAATAAATACCTCAATATAATAAGATCTATACAAAAAACTATTTATCACCACTGGTTAAACACTTGTTGGTTTCTAATTATTCTTTTTCTCATTTCATATGTGGCCACAAAAATAAACTTTTTGACATCGTCTTTACCTAGTTTAAAATGTCACAAAAACTTATTTAAATAATTATTCCGTACAGAGAAGAGTTCATAAGATAAAGGAGAATCATAAAAAAAAAAGAGAGATTGCGGGAGTAAAGAATTGAATAGAAGTTATGATGAGTTGAAATAGAAGTTATGCGTGAGTTGAAATTTGTTAGTGAAATAAGTAACCGTAAAATATTTTTGAATTATGTTAGTAGGGTTAAAATAGGAAATAGAAAATTGGACACCAAACCCCCATGTTTTGGCATTATATATTGTTATAGATTTTTGGTGATTCAATATGGATGATCTGGTTTATTGAAATTAATTTATTCCAACATATTTTTTTCGAATGTACGTATATACGCTTTACTGCTTTTTCTTTTTTTTACTCTTCTTTTACTATTGTTCGTCAACATTTTCATCATAGCCGTCTTTTTCTTTTTTAATAACGTCATCGTCGCCATCGTCATACTTCTTCTTTTATTCTTTTTCAACGCTATCTTCTTTTTCTTCTTTTGTTTGATGTCTTTTCCTCCTTTTTTCTTTTTGATTTTCCATCGTTACCATACTTGTCGTAGTCTTCTTCTTTTATATAAATTCAGAAAATTAGAGTACATAAATTTTGATTCACAGTTCAAAAAATTTAATGTACAATATAAAAATTTTTGATACAGCACATAAATTTTTAAATAACTACATGATCAGAACATTAACACATAACTAAAAAAATATACACAACTTTAGTACACAGCACATAAAATTTGGTGTACAATACAGAAAAATTTTAGTGCACAATACATAACTTCTAATACATAATACAAAATTTTTTTATGTATAGCACACAAATTTTTAAAAAATCACATGTCCAGAATATTAACTCATCCAACCAATAAATTACAATCATAACAAAAATTTATGTGCTATGTACAAAAAGACTTTAATTTGTCGTATGCGTAAAAATTCATATGGTGTGCAAAAATTTATGTTACATCGATAAGTTTGTTATTTGCGTAAAAATTCTATATTATGTTAATAATTTTTTGTCTTATTCAATAAAAATTCCTGTACTAAAAAGCACAAAAAAACAGTGACGATGCATGTGCGCATTTTTTTTTTAGGGTTTAATATGATTTTGGTTCCTAAAGTATAGGTCGAAAATTTTTTTCATCCTCAACTTTTTTTTTTGCATGCAACATCGTCTCTAAGGTTTAACTTAGTTTTAAAATCGTCCTTCGTATCAAAATACCCTTCTCCTTCTTGACCAAAATACCCAATTCGTCTTCTCTATCACAGCAATACCCAATACCCAGTTCTTCATCACAATCACAACAATATTTCTTCTTCTTTTTCTTCCTCTTCAACTAGAATTTCAACAAAATTTCAACTACAATTTCAACAACAACAACATAATTTCAACAGCAGCAACAAAGTTTCAACTAAAAGATATAAAAAAATCAAAACAGAGAAGCAGAAGAATGGAATAGAATCAGAAGCAAAACCAAAACAGAAAAACAATAGAATCAATACCCATGATGGAATCAGAGTCAACAACAATAGTGTGATTAACAAAATCAGAATTAGAACAGAAGCAGAATAATCAAAAACAAAAATAGAATAATCAACTTAATCTGAGACAGAATTGGAACCCAGCGGCGAAGAGCAGCGACGAGCGACGAGAAGCAGCAGCGACATGCGAGGAGCAACGGCGAGATCCAGCAGCGAGGATGCAAAGCAGCGGAGGACCTTCGGCGACGGCATTGGGTTCAACGGACGGCAGCGGTGGCAGCTGGCGCGATGGCGACGACACTCCTCCTCTACCTTCAGCTCATGCATCCCTCTCTTTCTCTTCGCGGTCAGTGACGGTGGCAGATCTAGCGATGACGGAGCAGTTTAGAACGGCGACAACGACGCGGCTCAACGGCGGCGATAAACCCAATACGATAGTGGCGGCCTCCCTTCCCCCTTAGCCTGCATGATTCTCTTCTCTTTCTTCTTCCCTCTCCAGCGCGATCCCTTCCCCCTTTAACTCGTTTTCTTTCTTTTCTATTTATTTTATATTTTTTTTAGTTAGGAGTAATTTAGTAATAAAAATTAAATTTTTGGTAAAAAGAATGATTTTAAAATTAGGCTAAATTTTAGGAACAATTTTGTATGAAAAAAATGGTTAAGAACAAAAAAACTTTTCGACCTATACGTTAGGAACCAAAATCGTATTTAATCCTTCTTTTTATAATTTCTTTTTTGGTGTCTTCTTTTTATTAAATTTATACCAACTTTATTAGACTTATTATTTTTTTTATAAAATATAAAAACTTAAAATATATTTTATATTTTAATATATTTAATATAAATAATTAATTTTTTATAAATACAAAGTATTTTTTATGTGTTAGAAATTGATATTCTACTTATGGAGTATTTTTTAAAAATAATTTGTCAGAAAAAACCTTAGAAAGTGAGGCTAATATTTTTTATACTAGGCTCCAGCATGTGATTTAATTTGTAAAAATATGGTAGATTTTGGTTAAATTTTGTTGATATGAAATTGTATTGTATTGGAAAAAGCAAAATAGCAAGTGGCGATTTTTTTTTATTTTAAAAAATTATAATTTATAAAATCATGAGTCACGATTTATATTTTTTATTTAAAAAAATTGTAATTTATGAAATTGTAAGCTATAATTTGTGTTTATTAACAAATCTACATTAGCGATTTCACTGTATTTATATTTGTTTTTTTTAAGGTTTTTTTTAGTTTGATAAATTAAAAATTAATATGTTGTGAATTTAAGTTTTATTTAAGGATTTATTATTTATTAGCTAATAGATTATTGCATAAATAAAACAAAATTTGAACTAACACTTATTTAAACGAATTAATGAGATAACTAATTTATATTTGTCGTTATTCCCATTACTAAAAAAAGATAAATTTTCAGAAAGTGAAGGCCTTGTGCCTAGGCCTAAAAATAACTAAGCCGACACTTTAATTAAGAAAGTTACGTTAAATTTTCCTGGTTTGCTTGTAACTTGTAAGCTAGTGTGGTGCTCAATTTCTATGGTACATTATTGTAGAGGAATAAACAATATTTATTTCAATAATGCTAAAGAATTAAGAGGGGTCCAGCTAATAAATATTTTTAAAATATATTCTATACTAATTAATAGTATTAATTGTCATTAATTAGTGGTTATTTATTTTTTTTTTGAAAAATACAAAATTAATCATTATTGTTACGTAGGTAATCTGAAATAGGTAGATTGGGCTCAAAGGATCGGCCCAAACGTCAGTGGAGGGCAATCTTCGACTTGGTTCACGTCTGGGAGCCGCCGTCCAACTTGTATGTGTGAAAGAATGGGGGGTGCATGGTACCTGCAAAGACAATCTGATGCCTAAGTCAGCAAGGGGTTAAGCAGGTTTAGAATATATTAGAACTTGGCGATATCTGAGGGGTGTCAGTGTATTTATAATGGTGATCCAATAACCACCGTTGGAGTGGTTTCACTTCTGAAGGTGGATAACCGCCCCTTTATCTTAGGGTGGTTGAGATGTTGCTTCTGGAAGTGGACTGAGAGATTTCAGGGGTAGTTACTTATTTGAATAAGTGTTATCTGTCAGCTCATGTCTAGCCCGACCTCTTTAGATGAGGTCGGGCGGGTGGTGAAGGCCAATCTTTGGATTGAGCCTTTTTGGCTTACTTTGGACCTGGGCCATACTGTTGGGCCAGGGTATGAACAGTGCCCCTACTCGAGTCCGATCTCTTTGATTATGAGTTGGATTCGAGTACTAATTGAACTCGAGATCGTTCAAGTTGGGAACCAACATGATTTTTAGCTCGAAACCGACGTGATTCTAGGCTTCTCAATCGTCGCGTCTAATCAAACGTCGTGTCCGTTTGGGGTTTCGTATTTACGCGTGGGGGCAGTTACATTGGTAACGACGCGTTTCTTTAATGATTGCGTCTTTTACGTTCGTGCCCCTGCCATGTTATAAATACTTTTCCCTCTTTTTCCTCTGTTTTCTTTTGTCTTCGAAGTTTATTGCTTTCACTTCTCACTCATTCCAAAGAAATTCTTTTAGCCTTCCCTCTTTGGGTGTTTTGCTGTTGCTGTGACTACCTCTCCTCAGGTCTACAGAGAAAGGTTAGCCTTTTCTTTATCTTACTCTATCATTTGCGTAATACTTTATCTCTACGCTTTGTGTGTTTTGAGGAGATTTTCATGCCTTTTGCTACTCCTTTGTTTGCATTGTGAGGTGTTGTCATTGTTGTAATCTGGTGGTTCTTTCTTGCTTGGCTTTTGGGGGAAAAGACTGCTTAGTTTTTGGGAGCCTTTTTTTTGATGATTTTTTACTTTTCTTTGTAGGTCTTATCGCTTTTATATCTACTTCCTAGTTGTCAGAAAAAATGTCTTTCCGTGTTACTGAGGCCCTTTCGAGATGGGTAGACGATTATGTTCTTGGTGAAAAACCTTTAGTAGATACTGACTACCTTATCGAACTTTGCGTTCACCATAAGATTTGTAGTTTAGAGGCCGATGAGCCTAAATATAAGTTGGTGGCCCCGGGTCCTGAAAACCGAGTTTGTTCCGGGAGGATTACTGACTCTGACCCTCACTTTTTCTTTATATATGATTGTCTTTTTACCTGTCTGGGGGTTTCCTTCCCCTTTTCTGATTTTGAGGTAGAGGTTCTATCGCACTGTCGAGTTGCTCCTTCTCAACCCACCCCAACTCTTTGGGTTTCATGAAAATTTACCAACTTGTCAGCCGAGAGCTAAACTTCCCGACTTCTTTGAAGATCTTTTTCTATCTTTTCCATCTGAGAAAACCATTTAGCGCTCAGAATAATAAACAACAGTGGGTATCCTTCCGAGCTATTCAGGCTCAGAAGGTCTTTTCGATCTTTGATGACTCCTTCCATGACTTCAAAAACTTTTTCCTTAGGGTCTAAGCCGTAGATGGCCACCATCCTTTTTTCTTGAATGATAACCATGAACCCCGATTTCCTCTTTATTGGTTGGAGGCCTCCCCTGTTGAGAAGTATGGTCTGGAAAATTCGGACGAAGTTGAGGAGGCCATTGTGGGGTTTTTCGAGAGGCTTGGGGAAAGGCTCCCCATCTGGATACTAAGAAGTTTCTTTTGGGTTCTCAGAGTTTTGTGTAGACCCAACTAGGTAGTTTTTCTTTTTTGTTGTTGCTTCTGAAGGTTTCCGACTTGTTGTGTTTTCCGATTTGTTAATTGATTGCTTTTTATTTTTCCCTGTCAGAGATGGTGAAGAGTGGCTCTAGTGCTTCTTACCAGAAAGTCTAGGACACCAAGAGAAGGGCTCGTGCTCGAGCTGATGCAGCTAGAGTCGGGGCTACTGGCGTTCTTTTTCCTCCTCCTCATGGCTTGGGAACCTCTTCTCGCCCTATCCTGGTATCCTCTACCTCTGCTTTTCCTCTTCCTCCTCCTATCCCCCCAATCCGACCTCCTTCCGAACCTGAAAAGAAGAAAGGCAAGACCTTGAAGTCTGGCTCTTCTCCTTCTGGGGAGGCCAACTTCGATGGTCCCAAATTCGTTCAGAAGCATATCTTTCCTCATAGCCAAATTGCTATGGATGATGCTTCCCTTCGTAATCATCTTCAAATTCTGGTTTTGGGGGTGTTAGGACTGCTAGAGTCTACACTACTCTACTTGATATTTTGGACAAAACTCCTTTGAGTTCTTTGGGGTCTTCCCAAAAAGTTGTGGAAGAGCTTCAAAGGAGGATTGTCCTTTATCAAGAGGAGGAGAAGCGGCTTCAAGGGGAGGTTGACTGGCTGAAGGAAGAGCAGGCCCGGCTTTAGGAGAGGGAAAAGAAGCTAATGGCTCAGTGTGCCATGGCGGAGGGTTTGAAGGAGAAGGCGGAGCAGAATTACATCAGGGTCTTCACTGAAAATATTGATCTTGAAAGGCAATTGGAGTCTAATCGGGAAGCTTATCAGGAGCTGGAGGATTCGATTGTGAAGAGCTCGGGGGAGGTTTAGAGGGTGTTCAAGGAGCAGGTCGGAGTTATTGCTCCTGACTTGGACCTTTCTCCTCTCCATCCTGAGACAGAATCCGAGCTGAAGACTCGCGGGCAAAGGATTGTTGAGTCTCCTCCTCGTGAGGAGCAGCAGGAGGGATTCCTGTCGAGTTCTTCAAAGGCTCCGACTTCTGCTGCTGAAGAGACCGCTCCGACTCCTCCTGTTGCAGATCCGAGCTCCCTTCCTCTTGGTGATTCCAATCCTCCTTCCAATTAATTTTAGCTACTTGGGGCCCAGCTTGTGGGCCCCCTTTGAACAATTTATCTTTCTTTATATTTGTTGTGGTGGTTCCTGACTTTGGCCTTTTAACAAAAAGAAATTGCTTTGTTTGACTCGCCCTTTTTTGGATAAGGGCTTTTTATGAAATACTTTGCGTGTGCATGCTTTGTTGTGATTTTCATAAGATTTTTGTGAAAACCTTTTGATTCTGAAAAAATCTTTTTACTACGCAACCTGTTTTTGTCTAAATTAAGATTTTTCGAAGACTTGAAATTGCCTTTGCTTGTATTTTTGAGGGATTTTTCTTATCTCTTTTGTGTTCCTTTTCTGTAACCTCTTTACACCGACTTGTACCTCATCATTTCATTCTGCCGACCACTTAGGTCGGTCTTGGGATTTTTACATTTTTTCGAACTTAAATCGGTGCATTTCGTAGAATAATGATGACAATAATGGAATTATAAAGAGATAGAATAAAATCTTTATTTATTGATGGAGGTAACTTTTGATCTTTGCTACTAAGTGAATTTTAAAGCTTATTGACCCTTTGCCTCCACTTTGATGCCTCATTAAAACTCCTTCAGGAAAACCCTTTTTGAGAAAAAGCCATGAAGTCGGGAAAAAGAGTACATCAGAGAGTGGAGTTCACTTCTAACTGTAATACCTCCTCATGTTGCAAACATGCCATGATCTTGGGAGCTCGGCACCGCTCAAGTCGGTTACTTTGTAATATCCTTTTCCTAGGACTTCAATTATCTTATATGGCCCTTTCCAATTAGCAGCAAGTTTTCCTTCACCTAACTTGTTAACGCCGATGTCATTCCTGATCAGGATCAAGTCGTCTAAGGTGAAGCTTCTTCGAATGACTTTCTTGTTGTATCTATTTGTTATCCTTTGCTTCAGCGCTGCTTCCCTTATCTAGGCTCGTTCTCGGACTTCTAGGAGTAATTCAAGTTCTTCTTTGTGTGCCTGAATGTTGTCGACCTCATCGTAGAACCTCACCTTTGGACTTTTCTCGTTGATTTCAACTGGTATTATGGCTTCTATGCCATAAGCAAGTCGGAAGGGTGTTTCTCCTGTTGTAGACTGGGGTGTAGTTCGATATGCCCATAACACTTGGGAGAGTTCTTCAGCCCAGGCTCCCTTTGCATCTTGTAACCTTTTCTTTAATCCGGCCAGTATAACTTTGTTGGCTGCCTCAGCTTTCCCATTTGCTTGTAGGTGTTCAACCAAGGTGAATTGATGCGTAATCTTCATGCTGGCTACCAAGTTTCTGAATGTAGAGTCGGTGAACTGGGTACCATTATCAGTGGTGATGGAGTGGGGATTTTCATACCTTGTAATGATATTCTTGTAGAGGAACTTCTGACTTCTCTGAGCTGTGATAGTTGCCAATGGCTCTGCTTCGATCCACTTTGTAAAGTATTCCACTCCCACTATTAGGTACTTCACTTGTCTAGGCGCTTGGGGGAAAGGTCCGAGTAAGTCCAACTCCCATTTTGCGAAAGGCCATGAAGAAGTTATGCTAATGAGTTTCTCAGGGGGAGCAACATGGAAGTTGGCATGCATTTGGCATGGTTGACACTTCTTTACGAACTCGGTGGCATCTCTCTGCAAGGTTGGCTAATAGAACCCAGCACGAATAACTTTCCTAGCCAGGGACCTTGCCCCGAGATGATTCCCACAGATACCATTGTGAACCTCCTCTAGGACTTCTGTTGTCTTCGATGTCGGGACACATTTTAACAATGGTGTGGATATCCCTCTTTTATAGAGGATATTTTTCACCAAGGTGTAGTTTTGTGCCTCCCTCTGAATTTTCTTGGCCTCTTTTTCCTCTTTGGGTAGGATGTCGAATTTTATGTATTCGATTAGTGGGTTCATCCATCCAAAGTTTAATCCGGATACCTCAAGAACATCTTGCTTAGCCTCTGTTTTTGTGACAGAGGGCTCTTGGAGAGTTTCCTGGATCAGGCTTTTATTATTCCCTCCTGGCTTGGTACTTTCTAACTTGGAAAGGGTGTCTGCTCTGCTGTTGAGATCTCGAGTTATATGTTTGACCTCGGTCTCTGAGAACCACCTAAGGTATTCCAAGGTTTTGTCTAAATACCTTTTCATATTTGGGTCTTTAGCCTGATACTCCCCATTGATTTGAGAAGTCACCATTTGAAAGTCGCTGAAGACCAATACTTTGATTGCACCGACTTCTTCTGCTAGTTTCAATCCAGAAATCAAGGCCTCATATTTGAGTTCCCTCTTGGTTGACTAGTATTATGCCTGAACTGCTTCCGATTTTGTTGGAAGAGTCATCCACATACAATTCCCAATTTGTGGAGGTCTCCTCTTGATCTCCTACATATTCTGCAACGAAGTCGGTCAGGCATTGCGCTTTAATTTCCATCCGAGTCTCGTACTTTAAATCGAACTCAGACAGCTCTATGGCCCATTGAACCATTCTGTCTGCAATGTCTGTTTTTTGAAGAATTTGCTTCATGGGCTAGTTCGTTTGAACCCTTACGGTATGGGTTTGAAAATAAGGTCGTAGCCTCCGAGACGCCACTATTAAGGCATACGCAAACTTCTCGAGTTTTTGGTACCTTAACCCGAGGCCTTGTAGAACTTTGCTGGTAAAGTACAATGGATGCTGCCCGAACTCGCCTTCCCGTATTAGCACTGATGCCACAGCTTTGTCGGCTACAGATAAATATAGGACGAGTTCTTCCCCGACCTTAGGTCGGGTCAGAATTGGAGGTTGGCTTAAAAACCTTTTGAACTCCTGGTCAAGAGTCCATTCGAACTGGCATCCTTTTCGTAGTAGAGAGAAAAGTGGTAGGAATCCCAGTGATGATCCTACCAAGAACCTGGAGAGAGCTGCAAGTCGGTCATTCAACTGTTGGACCTCCCTTAAACAAGTCGGGCTTTTCATTTCTAGGACTGCTCTGCACTTATCGGGGTTGGCTTCAATTCCCCTTTGTGTTAACATAAATCCTAGAAATTTACCAGCCTCCACCGCGAAGGCGCACTTTCGGGATTCAGTCTCATCACGTGCGTCCTTATGGTGTTGAAGACTTGCAAGAGGTCGGTCAAGAGGTTCGTCTCATCCTTGGTTTTTATCAGCATGTCGTCCACATATACTTCCATTAAACTTCCAAGGTGAGGTACAAACACATTATTCATCAATCTTTGATATGTGGCTCCTGCATTCTTTAACCCAAAAGGTATAACCATGTAGCAATAATTTGCTCTAGGTGTGATGAAAGATGTTTTTCTTGATCCGTGTTGTACATCGGAATTTGATTGTATCCCGAGTACACATCCATGAACGACAAGTATTGATACCCTGAGCTAGAGTCTACTAAGGTATCAATGTTTGGGAGTAGATATGGGTCTTTTGGACACACCTTATTCAGGTCGGTGTAGTCAACGCACATCCTCCACTTGCCGTTCTGTTTTTTTACTAGCACCACATTTGCCAGCCACGCCGAATATTTGACCTCTCTGATGAAGCCAGCTTCTAGGAGGGCTTGTATTTGCTCTTCGACTGCTTGAGCTCGTTCGGGACCGAGTTTCCGTCTACTTTGCTGAACAGGTCGCGATCTGGGGTATATTGACAACTTGTGCGTCATGAGCTCGGGGTCTATCCCGGGCATGTCAGAAGCTTTCCCGACAAAGAGGTCAAAAATTTCTTGTAGGAGCCTTATTAGCTTCTACTTCAAGTCTTCTTTCAAGTTGGCTCCTATGTTTGTATTCTTTCCGTCCCCTTGCCCGATTTGTACCTCTTCTATCTTTCTCCCGGACCGTGGTCGTAATTCTTCTTTAGCTCAAATTCCTCCGAGCTCAATCGTATGAACCTCCTTGCCTTTACCTCTCAGGTTTAGGCTTTCATTATAGCACTCTTGCTAGTTTCTGTTCTCCCTTGATGGTTGCAATTTTCTCTGGTGTTGGAAATTTCATGCACAGATGGGGTGGATACCACTGCTCCCAGCCGATTAAGGGTCATTTTTCCTATTAAAGCATTATAGGCCGAACCCACATCAACGACTATGAAGTCGATGCTTAGAGTTTTGGATTTCATCCCCTTTCCAAAAGTTGTATGTAGGGCTATGAATCCTAGTGGTTATATGGGTGTATCCATCAGCCCGTATAGGGTATCAGGGTATGCCCTTAACTCCTTTTCGTCCAATCCCAGCTTGTCGAATGTTGGTTTGAACAGGATGTTGGCCGAGCTCCCCTGATCCACCAGGGTTCTATGTAGATGGCCATTGGCGAGAATCATGGTAATTACCACTGGATTGTTATGTCCAGAGGCAATACCCTGGCCGTCTTCTTTGGTGAAACAAATTGTTGGAAGGTCGGGTAGCTCGTTCCCGACCTGGTAGACTTCTTTCAGGTATCTCTTACGAGATGACTTTGTGAGACCTCCTCCAGCGAACCCTTCTAAGATCATATGTATATGTCTCTCCGGGGTCCATGGTGGGTCTCTTCGATCTTATTCATCTCTCTTTCTTTTTCCATGATTGTCCGACCTCTCTATGAGATATCTGTCGAGTCTGCCTTCTCGAGCTAGCTTTTCTATCACATTTTTTAGGTCGTAGCAATCATTTGTTGAATTCCCATATATCTTATGGTATTCGCAGTATTCGCTACGACTCCCCCCCTTTCTTATTTTTGATGGGCCTAGGGGAAGGCAGCTTTTCGGTATGGCAAATTTTTCTGTAGACGTCAACTATGGAAACTCGCAGAGGAGTATAAGAGTGATATCTCTTTGAGGAGTGAAAGTGCCCAGGTCGCCAGCTTTGCTCTCCCAGCCTGGCATTTTCCTCCATGTTAATGTACTTTTCAGCTCTTTCTTGTACATCACTCAAAGAAGTCGGATGCCTTTTGGAGATGGACTTGGAGAAGGGGCCTTCTCGAAGTCCAATTACTAGGCCCATGATCACAGCCTCTGTAGGCAGGTCTTAAATTTTTAGGCACGCCTTGTTGAACCTTTCCATGTAGTCCTTCGAAGATTCTCCGACCTCCTGCTTTACTCCCAGGAGACTCAGTGCGTGCTTGACTTTATCTTTTTGGATTGAGAATCGCATGAGAAACTTACGGGAGAGGTCGTCGAAACTGGTAACCGACCTTGTGGGGAGGCTATCAAACCACTTCATCGCTGCTTTTGTTAGAGTTGTCGGAAAGGATTTGCAGCGAGTAGCATCAGAAGCGTCGGCTAAGTACATCCGACTTTTAAAATTGCTCAGGTGATGTTTTGGGTCGATAGTCCCGTCATAGAGATCCATGTCAGGGCTTTTGAAGTTCTTTGGAACTTTTGCCCTCATGATGTCTTCAATGAACGGATCCTCTCCCCCAAAGGAGAATCTTCTCGGTCACTGCGAGAACTCTTATCTCGGAGACTAGCTTCTATCTTTAAGAGCTTTTCCTCAAGCTCTTTTCGTTCGTCAACCTCTCTCCTTAGGTTTCTCTTTGCGTTCTCTATGTCACTCCAGCTCTTGTTCCAGCTGCTCTAGCCGTTCTTGATGGCCATAGAATAATCCCATGAGATCGGCAGCGTGAGGTTGTCCCTCTTGTCCTGGTTTGTGCACCTCAGAGGGGTTTCCCCTAGGGTCTTTCACACCAGAGGGACCTTCGCGGTGTTGACCCCCTTCTCCTTGTAGGGATATTATAGCCCGATCATTGTTGACAGCATCTTGCTGCTCTTGCTCGGACTCTGATGCGGTGTGTACGTCCTCATTCTGGTCGTCCGCCATTATTAGGTGATCTCTTAGGTAGATTGGGCTTGAAGGATCAGCACAAACGTCAGTGGAGGGCGATCTCCGACTTGGTTCACGTCTGGCAGCCGCCGTCCGACTTGTATGTATGAAAGAATGGGGGGTGGTACCTGCAAAGACACTCCGATGCCTAAGTCAGCAAGGGGTTAAGCAGGTTTAAAATATATTGAAACTTGGCAATACCTAAGGGGTGTCAGTGTATTTATAGTGGTGATCCAATAACCACCATTGGAGTAGTTCCACTTCTGAAGGTGGATAACCGCCCCTTTATCTTAGGGTGGTTGAGATATTACTTCTGGAAGTGGACTGAGAGATTTCAGGGGCAGTTACTTATTTGAATAAGTGTTATCTACCAGCTCATGTCTAGCATGACCTCTTTGGGGAGGAGCCTATGTCGAGCCCGACCTCTTTAGATGAGGTCGGCAGGTGGTGAAGGCCGATCTTTGGATTGGGCCTTTGGCTTACTTTGGACCTGGGCTATAGTGTTGGGTCAAGGTATGAACAATTATTAATTGTCTCTTCTTACTCTAATTCATCTTTTACCATTTACACAAACACTAATTCCTCTTTCTAAAAAAAAAACTTTGAAACTCCAAAAAATAAAAAGCACCAAAACATAAGATAAAGAATCATCCAAATTCTAAGGAAAAAAACATACAAAACATAGAAAAAAGAATCATCCAAAACTAATAAAAAGAATCATCCAAATCCTAAGAAAAAAACATACAAAATATAGGAAAAAAATCATCTAAAACTAATAAAAAGAATGATCTGAAATGTAGAAAAAAGAAACATAAAAAACTAGTTAAAAAAATCGTTCAAAACCAAATAGGAGAAGGAGAAGAAGAGGCGTAGGGTGACCGGCAACGATGTCTTGGACGACGTTGCGTGGACAGTGGGGAGACTAGCGGTGGCGTGTTGCGATGAGTGGAGGAGTCGCCATGGATCGAAGTAGTTGATCGCGCGTCGCGAATGGGGACCTGTTGGTGGTTGCGTCGCGACGGATGGAGAGTCGTGGGGTGCAAGTGGCGAGCGATGGGGAGTCATGAGCGGCAAGAGTGTGTCGGACGAGTGACGGGGAGTCGCGATGGGACGCGAGGAATGTGAAGTAGAAGCGCAATGGTAGCTGTCTTTCCTGCGCGAACGGCATATTAGGCGGCGGAGAAGGATGCAAGGACGACCGGTGATTGCGCACGAGGACGGTGCTGCGGCAACGCTAGCAGCGCGAGGACAAAACTGCGGCAACGTGGGACGTTGGGAAGAGGGATTAGGATTTGTGGTTTTGTGTGGTGAATATTGAGTAGAAGTGAAAATAAATTAAAGTAAGTTTTGATTCAAAAATGTCATTAATGTCAATTAATCAAATTTTGAATTTAAAAAATAATTTAAAATTAATCATTATTAATTGAGTTATTCAATTTTTGATTGGTGAACACTTGACTCTCTGTACTTTTCCTATTTTTTTTCGTGGATGAAGAGATGTGGAAACGCCATTCAATACAATGTTATATACGTTGCAGATGCAGTAGATCAGCAGCCATGCCCATACTCATACACTCGCAACAGGGAAGGTTAAATATGACAGTGCCGTCTTCATTAACCTGGAGCCATGTTGATATCTGGTTTAAATATTTGTGATATAAAAAGATTAAATATTATTTAAAATTTATTAATTTATTTTAATATATTTTTATTTTTATTTATTTTATTAGATTAGACTTTATGTTTGTAAGTTTTAGGGTTTTATTTGTTTTAACCTAATAAGAATTTATAAATACCTCTTTAACTATTGTAGTCGCAGTATTTCGTTATTAGAGGTTTGAAAACCTCCTTTTAGTTTCATGATCAAACCATGATGTGAAAATTGGGTAGAAGGTTGAGAAATTCTTTCGATTCAATTCCTAAACTATGGTGTGGACAAATTAGGTTGAGAAGTCCCTTTTTTATTGCGTCAAGAAATTAGATAAAAAGTATAATGATTCTTTTTATATTCAATTTCAATCTATCTTTTTTATTTTTATTTCAATTTTAATATATTTTTTTATTCAATTTAAATTTTTATCTTTTTGTTATCTTTTATTTCTTATCTGTTTTAAATAATAAAAAAGATATACGGTTTCAAATAATAGAAAAGATTGATAGTTTTAAAATAACAGAAAAAATATGCAATTTTAACTCACACGTTGACCAACGACTGAATATATTATCTAATTTAAAACTGCTCATTTAAAATTAGTATATTATTTTCTTAAAAACCAACCCGTTTAAATTAGTATTCAAAAAGAACAAAAAACATAATATATAATAACTATTATCATATTATATTTAAATTTAGTTATGTGTGTTAATAAACTTAATATTATTATATGCATTGAGACAAATATCACGTATTGGTGGTGGCGAAGAATACAGACGTTCTCTAAAAAGTGAATGGCTTATTAGCGTGTGATTGTGTGAAAAGACTGAATGGCGTATTGGCCTGTGAAAAGACTGTATTAACTAACAAGAGTGATCAGGTAATGGAAGTGATGAATAAATCGGTGGAGTGGAATGTGTCTAACCACAATATGGAAACATTGTAGGATTGGGAAAATGTTTTAGCAAAAAGTTAAGTAAACCCCAAATCGGTGTGCATAACGGGGGTTATGACCAAATTTTCAAAGTATTCTTTTAGATTTATCACTTTTATTATTTTAATCTCTTAAATTTAAAATTTATTATATTAGTATTTGAGATTTAATTTTAAATATTATATCAGTCTAAAAATTTTTTTTACTATTGAATCAGTAAATAAAATGTTGAATCAATATAATATTTGAAATTAGATTTTGAAAATTAATAAAATAAATTTTAAATTTAAGAGATTAAAATAATAACAAAAAAAAACTAGATCTATAAAAATTGTCATCCAACCAAAAAATTCTATCAAACAAATTTTGTGAAACAGATTGTGGGTGAACTTCGTTAAGGAGAAGAGTACGAGATGTAATAGTCTTTATTCTACGTTGAAAGTGGTAGTTACCGTAGGAAGGGTCGTAGATGGACTTCGCTAAGAAGATTAGTACGAGGTGTGATAGTCCTTGTCTAAGTTGAAGGTGGTCGTTCCCATATGTAGAAAGAGTTGTGGAGGTCATCGGAGGCAAGCTAGCGGAGGAGCAGTGGTAATGAAAGTCTAAAAGCCGCACAATCTGTGAATAAATTGTGTAATATTTGATAGTTACGGTTATGCATGTAATTGTGTGAAAGTTTTTAAATAATAATTTAATAAAAAATATTAAATTATCTAATAATTTTTAATTAATTTTAGATAAAAAATAATTGTATATAAAAATAACTACACGTAAATTTTTATTTAATTTTATACAATAGTTTTTTTTTATATTGTGTTGAGTTAAGAAATTAACTAACATAATTGATGATGACAAACATTAGAATATTGGACTAATTACCCAATTAGTTTTGATTATTTTGGTTGAGTGATACGGTAAAAAATTAATATATAGCTGCAGTCCATTATGGAACAAATTGAACCTGCTGGTGGGCTGATAATCCAAAGGAAGCCCAAAAGAAACAAAGCAAAGAAATTAAACGGGCTAATTGAATCCAAGCCAACCTAAGCCCGATTTGATATCACTCAATGCTGATCCCTCCATTTTCTTCCACTAAAGCAACGTTCACATTTTCTCTTCGGTTAGAACTCAGAGAAAGAGAGAGAAAGCTTAGTTCCTAAGCTGTTCACCAAAGAAGCAAGAAAGAGAAGGTTAAGCAAAAAGGTTGAAGTCTAATCACCCACATCAAACTGTATCAAGAGAAGTCAGAAGCTAAAGGTGATTTATTTCCTTTTACATACATCTTATTTTCTTCTCTTCATCTTCAACTTTCTGCCAATCAAATTTAGGATACATGGGAAAGATGATCTCTGATAAACACTGCTGTGAATCAAAGGCCAAGATTGTTTCTTGGGGACCAAGTAGTATTTCAATGGATCAAATCTGTGTTTACCATTGAAAATATTTTTTTTTGCTATCCTGAGGCTTTCGATCAAGAAAGAAGGTCAGAACCAAAGTTCCTAATTTGAGGATTAATGGAAGAAAGTGAACGGCTGAGTTGGTGAAGCACACAACTCGAGGGTTGACCTAGGAGAGAGCAACTCAGTAACATGCAAGGAGATACAAAAGAAGATTTTTCATCATTCAGAAGCAAAGGAGAGATAATCAATGTTTCAAGGTGTATGTTGACTATGTTCTGAGAAGAGTTCTCTGAAAAAGTTCATTAACTTGGACAGTGCTTCCTAGTCAAAGGAGCATTCCGCCAGAATGAGGAACTAAATCAGAGGCAAGCAAATCTGGTTCATCACATAGCAAAGAGGCTGTTAAAGCATCAATCTCCTTCATGTTTTACAGATTGTAATTTTCTTTTTAATGTTTATCTTTCTGTAATTTCTTGAGGTAAAAGACTGAATGAGAAAGTTCTTGAAAGAGCCTAAGAGTGGAAAGAGGCAGAGAGAAACACTTGAGTTAAAAGTCTAGAGTGATTTCAGATTTCTTTAGATTGATTCTGTGTCTTGTATCTTGTACCAGTGAGGTATCCCTTACTTAGTTGGGTTAGCATTAAAAGTGAAGAGTTAGGTATTAGCATAACCAAGTCAAGTTAGGTTAGAACTTGAGTGTGAAAGGATTGTGTCAATCTTGTGGAATTATGTATGTAATACTTTAACTATAGTGAAATTCTACCACTGTTATGGTGGAGACTGGATGTAGGTTGCATTGCACAAGGCAACTGAACCAGGATATATACATGATGGTGTTAGCTTTTCTCTTTCCTGCTCTGTTCTGTTTTCTGATGTTCATGAGACAAAATAAAATTGTCTCATAAATTTTTCGCTGCTGAGTTCAAATAGATTTAGATTGAAAGTTTATTTTAAAGGGTTATTTCATTAAAGTGAAAGAAGGCCATAGATTCAACCCCTCTTCTCTAAGCCTTCTACAACCTTCTGTTACGGCCTGATCCAAACCACTAGTGGGCCGGCCCGACCCGAGCACCACCCGACCCGGACGGTCGGGAGTGAGACGCTCAGTCGCCGACCCGGACACGTGTCCCTGCCAGCTATGCTTCACCTGTGAGAAGGAGGCACCAAGGAAGGTGGGCCTGTCCTTGATGGGCCCACCTCTGACATGGTATATATGGGGAAGGTCCTGCCCTTCCCCCAAGTACGTTACATCCCACATACCCCTTTTTTGCCTGCACATATCACTGACTAGAGCGTCGGAGTGTCTTTGCAGGTGACACCCCACTCTTCATGCGAAGTGCTCGGAACATCGCCTACCCCAACCCGATGACGTACGACCAGGCGAGATCTCCCCCCTCTTCAACCAGGATACCAACCCGAACCATCCGGTACCTGACCTACCAAACATTGGTGCCGTCTGTGGGGATTAACCACCTAAATGGAAGTTGTATTGGGCCCAGGAGGAGCAGGCCGTGAGACCGAGTGCAGAGGGGAAGCCTCTGCGGCCCCTCCCCGGCCACGCACGAATTCCCCTCTGCGACAAACTACTCGATCTCCCGAAAGGCGACCCTTTGGGAGAACTGGCGACAACAGCGCCAGAATAATGCAAGAATTACGCCACAGAATGCAAGACCTAGAGCGCCGGCTGGCAGACCGGGAACATCGTCAACAAACTCCCGAATCAAGCCACTCCCGCTCTGTCTCAAGAAGCTGCTCCCGACGAACAGCTAGCCCAGTCTCTGAGGCTGAGAACGACAGGGAGGAAGGACGCGTTAAAAGACGTCACGACCCCCTCATATACGCCAGGTACGATAGGCGTACCATGGAGCGAAACCGTGAGGATGCCCGTCGGGAGGATGACGAGGGAAGAACAATCAGAACGCGAAGACTAGTGATAATGGGTGCGACCCCATTCCATCGTTCCATCCTCGAGGTCCGGCTGCCAAAACACTTTGACAAGCCAATGGACATGAGGTACGACGGAACCCAAGACCCACAGGAACACCTTACGGCTTTCGAAGCCAGAATGAACCTGGAGGGAGTGGGAGACGAGGTAAGGTGCCGAACTTTCCCGGTCACCTTAGCGGGACCTGCAATACGGTGGTTCAATAACCTCCCGCAGGGCTCGGTGACCAGGTTCTCGGACATCAGCCGCGCCTTCCTAGCCCAATTCACAACCAGAATCACAAAGGCAAAGCACCCAATCAATCTACTTGGAGTGACCCAGAGATCCGACGAGCCGACCAAAAAATATCTAGACCGATTCAACGATGAGTGCTTGGAGATTAACGGGCTGACGGATTCGGTCGCAAGTTTGTGCCTGACGAACAGACTCCTAAATGAGGACTTCAGAAAATACCTCACCACAAAGCCAGTGTGGACAATGCAGGAGAACCAATGTGTAGCCAGGGAGTACATTAACGATGAAGAAGTCAGTCAGGTCGTGGCTGTCAACAAACGGAAACCCACTTACAATCAAGCCCGGCATCACGGGAGCGGTGAAAGACAAAAAGAACACGCCAGGGACGGCGGTCCGAGTAAAACTCCCAGGCTGTTTTCTCGTGTCAGGAAGTTCACCAATTACACCCCCTCACCGCGCCTATTATGGAAGTCTACTAACAAATAGCCGAGAAGGGGATCTTGTCGAAGCCCCGACCTCTGAAGGAACGAACAGGAGGGAATATGAACCTCTACTGTGATTACTACAAGGGCTACGGGCACAAGACACAAGATTGCTTCGCCCTGAAGGACGCACTGGAGCAAGCGATCAGGGACGGAAAGTTATCCGAATTCTCCCACCTCATTAGGGAGCCGAGGAGACGGAACCGAGATCACGAAGGCGAAGACAAGACCCGGGCAGCAAAGCGACGCCAAGTGCCAGAGGACCACGACCACGGCCTTACCATAGTGAACGTGGTAACGGCGAGAAACGTGGCGCCCAGGTCCAAGTCGGCACATAAGAAAGACGCCAAAGTCCTGGCGGTTTTCACATCCTCTGCGCGAAGCCACAAGAAGCTTCCATCCATTTCATTTGGCTCGGACGACCAATGGTTCGACGAGGTCGCGGAAAGCCCTCCCATGGTCATTACGGCCAGAGTGGGAACCGGCCTCGTCAAGTGGATCCTTGTTGATACAGGGGCAGATTCGAACCACATGTTCCGCAATGTGTTCGACGCCTTGGGTTTAAAGGACGCCAACTTAAAGACTCACCAGCACGGTGTTGTAGGGCTCGGCGACCACTTTATCAAGTCGGACGGGATAATCTCCCTGCCGACCTCCGTGGGACAACGCCAAGAGAGAAGAACGGTAATGGCAGAGTTCGTGATCCTACGAGACTTCACGGCCTACAACATCATCCTAGGGAGGAAGACCATCAACGACCTAGGGGCGGTCATCAGTACGAGGATGCTGATAATGAAGTTCATAACTGAAGAAGGATCAGTAAGGTCTATAAGAGGAGATCTGGAAACGGCAGTCGCTTGCGACAACGCCAGTCTCTCGTTAAGAAAGAAATCCAAAGAAGTATCAGGAGTATTCCTCGCTGACTTGGATGCCAGAGTCAGCGACAAGCTGAGACACGAACCAGAAGGGAGCCTAGAAAAGTTTTGAGTCGGCGACACGGAGGAAAAGTTCACCTTCGTGAACAGAAACCTCCCTCACGAGCTGAAAGAACCTTTAATCGAACTGATTAGGACCAATGGCAACCTATTTGCCTGGACACCGGCCGACATGCCGGGAATAGACCCCCAACTCATGTCGCACCATTTGGCCGTCAAGCCAGAAGCCAGACCGGTGGCTCAGAGGAGGAGGAAGATGTCACAGGAAAGAGCAGAAAAGGTGGCCAAGCAGACGGCCAGCCTCCTCAAAGCAGGATTCATCCGGTAACTTGACTACTCGACCTGGCTTTCAAACGTAGTCTTGGTAAGAAAGCATAGTGGGAAGTGGAGGATGTGCGTGGATTACTCCGATCTCAACAAAGCATGTCCCAAGGATTGCTACCCCCTACCCAACAATGACGCAGTCGTCGACCCAGCGGCGGGGTACCGGTATCTGAGCTTTATGGATGCTTATTCCGGTTACAATCAGATACCGATGCACCGGCCAGACGAAGAAAAAATGGCATTCATAACGCCAGGGGGAATCTACTGCTACAAGGTAATGCCTTTCGGCCTGAAGAACGCAGGGGCCACATACCAAAGGTTGATGAACAAGATATTCGGCGACATCATTGGCAAAACGGTGAAAGTCTACGTGGACAACATCCTGGCCAAGACCACCCGACCCGAAGACCTTCTAAGTGACCTGGAAAGCGTATTCGCGGCTCTCCGACAACACGGCATGAGGCTCAACTCTCTCAAGTGCGCCTTTGCCATGGAGGCTGGGAAGTTCCTAGGATTCATGATAACCCAAAGGGGGGTGGAAGCCAATCCTGAAAAATGCCAAGCAATACTCCAAATGAAGAGCCAGGGCTGCGTCAAAGACGTCCAGAGACTGCGGGAAGGCTCACCACGCTATCTCGCTTCCTCGGGGCGTCGGCTGCAAAGGCCCTACCTTTCTTCAACCTAATGAGAAAGGGAATAGCATTTGAATGGACCCCGGCATGCGAGGAAGCGTTCAACCATTTCAAAAAGATACTGGCAACACTGTCTGTGCCCGGTAAACCTGTGGTTGGAGAACCACTCTACCTGTACCTGGCTGTAACGGAGGAAGCACTGGCGGTCTTGGTGCGGGAAGAAGCAAAAGCCCAACAACCAATTTACTTTGTGAGTAAGGCACTACAAGGAGTAGAACTTAGGTACAGCAAGTTGGAGAAACTGGCACTAGCGCTCCTAACCTCTTCCCGCAGGCTACAGAAATACTTCCAAGGTCACCAAGTTGTCGTAAGAACGGATCAGGAAATTCGTCAAGTGCTCTAAAAATCCGACCTAGCGGGAAGGATGATGACCTGGGCCATCGAGCTGTCCCAATATGATTTAAGGTACGAGCCTCGACATGCAATCAAGGCTCAAGCAATGGCAGACTTCCTGGTGGAAGTAACCAGAGACCCAACCGAGGACACGGGCACACAGTGGAAGCTCCATGTTGACGGAGTCTCCAACCAGACGTCCGGGGGCGCCGGGATCATCTTAGAAAGTCCAACCGGGGTCATTTACGAACAATCGGTCAAGTTTGAGTTCCCAGTGTCGAACAACCAAGCGGAGTACGAAGCCCTCCTAGGCAGTATGATTTTAGCCCGGGAAGTCGGGGCTACGAGGCTAGAAGTATGCAGCGACTCGCAGATCGTCACGTCGCAAGTGAATGGAAGCTACCAAGCTAGGGATTCGCTATTACAGAAGTACTTAGAGAAGGTTAAAGAACTAAGCAAACAGTTTGAGGAGGTCACGATCCAACACGTTCCAAGGGAGAGGAACACACGGGCAGACCTCCTGTCCAAGCTAGCGAGCACAAAACCTGGAACCAGTAACCGCTCCCTCATCCAGGGTATCACGAAAGAGCCAGCGTTTGCCCTCCACCTGACCAAGATGAGCCCCTCTTGGATGGACCCCATCACCGATTTCTTGCAAAACGACAAACTTCTTGGAGGCGAGAAGGAAGCCAAAGCGTTAAGAAGGGAGGCTGCCAAATACACGGTGATACAGGGCCAACTATTCAAAAAAGGGCTTAGCCAACCTCTGCTAAAGTGCCTACACCCCGACCAGACGGACTACGTGCTCAGAGAAGTCCACGAGGGGTGCTGTGGTCACCACATCGGGGGCAAAGCCCTAGCAAGGAAGCTCATCCGAGCTAGATACTACTGGCCGTCAATGATGAAAGACTCCAAGGAGTTCGTGAAAAAATGCGTGAAGTGCCAAGAGAACGCTAATTTTCACAAAGCACCAGCCACCGAACTGAGCCTGATGACGGCCTCCCGACCCTTCGCACAGTGGGGAATCGACATCTTGGGACCTTTTCCGGTTGGCCCAGGGCAAGTCAAATACCTCATAGTCGCCGTCAACTATTACACCAAATGGATAGAGGCCGAGCCACTGGCCACTATCTCCTCATCCAATTGTAGAAAATTCATGTGGAGGCAGGTGATAACTCGGTTCGGCATCCCGAAAGTCGTCATCTCAGACAACGGAACGCAGTTCACCGATAAGAAATTCGTGGAGTTCCTCGCCGGCTTGGGCATCAAACAGAAATTCTCTTCAGTAGAGCACCCCAGACAAACGGACAAGTCGAGTCTGCAAATAAGGTCATCTTACTGGACCTCAAGAAACGGCTAGACAACAAGAAAGGAGCATGGGTTGATGAGCTCGCCTCTATCCTTTGATCCTACCGTACAACCGAGCAGTCCGCCACGGGAGAAACCCCCTTCCGCCTGACATACGTGGTAGACGCAATGATACCTATAGAGATCGGCAAGCCAAGTCCACGGTTACTTCTCAAGGGGGTGGAAGAAGCTGTAGAAAAGGACCTAGTGGATGAGACCAGGGAGAAGGCCCACCTGTCAGAAGTAGCACTAAAGCAAAGAATGGCCCTGAACTACAACACCAAAGTGCTCAAGAGGGAATTCGAAGAGAACGACCTTGTCCTACGGTGCAATGACATCGGCTTACCGGCCCAGGGAGAAGGCAAACTGGCGGCGAACTGGGAAGGCCCCTACAGGGTCAAAGAAGTGATTGGCAAGGGTTCTTTCAAATTGGAGAAGCTCGATGGAAGAGAGGTCCCGAGAACTTGAAATGCGGGCAACCTGAGAAGGTTTTACCCCTAGATCAAGCATGCCGACCGGGCGATGTAATGAGCTTAATCGCTTACCTTTGTATCTACTATGGTAACAGACTTGCTTAATTAACGGTTAATCTTTACTTGTCTTTTCTACCAATTTTATTTCTATTATTCTTTTTCCTACTTAAACATCACACGACAACAAGTTCCACGACGCATTAAACGGAACCACAATACGGCACCCCAGGACTGATTACCCCGGGAGCCACCTAAACCAAAGCCATTACAAATGGCTACAGCGATAATAAAAGGCCACGACCTGGCTCCGACAAACTACCAATACAACGGTAAACAAACACGAGCGCAAAGCTCACACCAACAAAACGGTAACACGACAAATTAAAAACAATACCAGAGGCAAAGACGACGGTAACGATAAGCCGACCAAGCGACTTTTAAAGTATAACAATATAAAATTCTACAATATGAACAAGTTCTACAACAAAAACCACAAATCCATACAAAAACACAAGGCACAAGAGCTCATTTCTTCGGCATGTCAACGACCTTTCCATCCTTGATCGTCTTGAAAACTCCAATCGCTGATGTGTCGAAGTCGGGAGCTACGATCTTCACCTGGGCCTTAAGGGCCTCCTCAGTCATGAAGATCGCATTCTTTCCCTGCTCTCTAGTCGCCTTGTGTTTCTTCTTAAGCTCTTCAACCTCGGCCTGAACAGCCTTAGCCAATGAGACGGCCTCGTCACGCTCTTTCTTCAAGGCCACTACCTGACCTTGCACGGCATTCAGCTGGCTCTCCAGAGTCATCTCGCCCTCGGTTAAACGGGACACGGTCTCATCGGAGGCTTTCATCTTCTCCTCGGCAGACACAGCTTTCTCCTCAGCAGCCTTGAGCCTTTCCCCCGCCTCGGACAGCTGCTCCTGAAGCAATTCGACTTGAACTTTGAATTCATTGTTGGCCGTGGCAGCAGATTCGAGCTTTCTTCGCAGTGACTGCATCTCCGACAACTCGAACTCGGCCTTCCGAGCTATCACAGCTCCACGGAGCAGCGTGCGATACATCCACCTCGCCTGTCCCGCCAACTCGGTACCAAGGAAGTGATCTTCCATGCCGGGGATCAATTGGGAGTCGATGAAAGCTCCAGCATCAAATTTCCTCTCCATCACAGTGAGAGTCCCCTCAGGGCTGGAAGACGCCCTCTGCCTCTTGGGAGTGGGGATAAGTTTCAAGTCAGAATCCTCTTGTCGGGAGGAGGACGAATGACCGATGCCGGCCGTCTCCTCGAGAACTGGGGAAGCATGCGGCCCGGCAAAGTTTTTGTCGGACATCTCGGTGTCACGAGGTGAAGGCACTGATTGATCTTTTTTCTCCTCTGGAGGGTTTTCCGGTTTCTTGTCAACCTTCTCGTCGGCCTTCTCCTCATCACTCTCCTCCAGGAAGGTCTTATACAAACCCTCAAGCCCCGTCACCGAAGCCGACATCTCCACTGCAACGGACAAACAAACGTGTTAGTCGTGAAGCCGGCAAAACCAAATAAAAGCGATCACAATGCAAAAAACACAAGGCAAAGCAGCTCACAAATATAATTCCTAGCGACCTCCCGCTCACCCATGAGCAGGTGGGGGTTCACATGGTTCTTCCCAAAAATAGCCCACAACACGTCGGTAATTCTCTTGTCTGCGGCAGACATCCCCTTATACGTCACAGTAATAAAGGTGTTAGACCCAGCCCCAAAACTCCAGTACGTCGGGATAAGCCGTTCCCCCTCCAACGACAACCAAAAGGGGTGGCGACCCTTAACTGGACGCACCTTAAAATACTTATCCTTGAACACATGATATGAGTCCTCGAACAAGCCAAAGATCCTCTGACCCTGGGCAGATCGGAAGGACATGAACCCCTTCCTCACTTTCCCCTCCTTGGAAGGATTTGTAAGGTTGAAGAAAAAGAGAAAAACATCAACAGACACCGGCAGCTCCAGATACTCGCATACCATCTCAAAACAACGGATAGAAGCCCAGCTGTTGGGGTGCAGCTGTGACGGCGCAACGGATATCCGATTAAGAAGCGCCATTTAAAAAGAGGAAAACGGGATACAAACTCCCACCTGGGTGAACATGGCCTTATAAAACCAGATTCAGTCGGCAACCCGGGGGGAGTGGAAATTAATTTCGTATAACCGCTCGCTGGGAGCAGGGACGAAAACATCATAATTAGCCCCCTCGTCTGTCCCTCCGCACAGATACTCGCCTTGTCGGAACTCCGTCAGCTCCTCCTCGGCCATCTGGTTTGGAGAGTCCTTTAAGTCGGAAACAACCCAGGCGTATGGGTCATAGCCCACGGTGGAGGTGGAAGCTCGTGAGACGACGCGAGGCATACCTACAGTGGGGTTACCACTCGGTTAGTCTGACAGGCTGGGAGCTCAGAAAAACCCAGAAACTATACTCAACCTACCCAAAAACTAAAATCAAGTATGGCTAAGGCGCAATCCAAGTCAAGAAAGTGGACATCGTGGAATGGTAACCCCCTAACGCACCTATTTAACACTAAAACTATCTATCATACGAATCAAACAAACAGCAAATACAAGAAGCAAGCACAAATAGTAAACGTACAGAAAAACCAACAGTAAAGACAAGAGAGCCTTGAAGCAGAAAAGAGAAGGGATCAATGATTACCTGAATTGGTTGCGAAAACTTGGAAGAAAAGAGAGATGCACAAGGATGCTAGAACGAGGCTTTGGAATATTTGGGAGTGAAGAAGAAGAAAATAGGAGAAGCAAGAGTGGGAAAGGAAAACAAATGCAAAACTGTTTAAAACTGCCACTCAGGAAGCGCGAAAGGCCTAGGGGCAAAATGGTCTTTGCGCACAGGATTTTCCAACCCATTATGAGCATTTAATGCTCCGCGCGAGGAACGAGGCGACAAACGGTCACCTCAGCAACAAACAGTCACGCGCGCAAGAGGCACGTCCCCTCCATGGGCGGCCGACCTGGCGACAACACACGGAATAAGAGATAACACGCCACCAAACACCTTCACGATCATTGCTGACGCGTTGGGGGCACTGTTACGGCCTGACCCGAGCACCACCCGACCCGGACGGTCGGGAGCGAGACGCTCAGTCGCCGACCCGGACACGTGTCCCTGCCAGCTACGCTTTAGCTGTGAGAAGGAGGCACCAAGGAGGGTGGGCCTGTCCTTGATGGGCCCATCTCTGACATGGTATATATGGGGAAGGTAAGCCCTTCCCCCAAGTACGTTACATCCCACATACCCCTTTTTCGCCTGTACATATCACTGACTAGAGCATCGACGTGTCTTTGCAGGTGACACTCCCCTCCTCACGCGAAGTGCTCGGGACATCGCCTACCCCAACCCGGTGACGTACGACCAGGCGAGATCTCCCCCCTCTTCAACCAGGATACCAACCCGAACCGTCCGGTACCCGACCTACCGAACACCTTCATATTGTAATTCTATTAATCTCATTAGAAAGATTAAATTAAAATAAAAGTAATATTATAATTATTTAAATTTATATATAGATAAAATAAATATAATCCAAATAACATATAATTTATTATAATCTATTTTAATATAAAAATTATCAAACATAAACTTCATTAATACTAACTCATTTTTGATTAAAAATAAATTTTATTCAAATGACTGTACAGTATACTAACTTTAATTCGAGTACACACAAAAATATTGGATTATTCAACAATAATAGATGAGGCTGGGCATATTAATTAATTAAGCTTTGACTCAAACTATATGATAAGTTTTTTTTTGTCAGATGAAGTTTATTTATTAGATTTTAATTTTAAATTATTTTTTTTGTTGATTGTTTCAATTTTAAAATTGATACAGGAATAAAAGCTAAACTGACGGAGAAACAACTGTTTCGAGAAAAAATTTCTTTATTCTTTGTTAGTTTATTTTTAGTTAGTAATTATAATAATTTCTAGTTATTTAAAAAATGATGGATTATCCAACAAGAATAAATGGCTGTGGGTATATTAATTAATTAAGTGTTATATATTAATTAAGTGTTAAATTAAAANACTAAAAATAAAATAATAAAAAATTTTTCGAAAAAGTTGTTTCTCCATTTGTGCAGCTTTCATTCGCTGTATCAAATTTAAAATTGAAACGATCAACAAAAAAAAAATTAAAATTAAAACCCAACAAATAAGATTTATTTGACAAAAACTTATCAGATCATTCGAACTAACGCTTAATTAATATATAACGCTCAATTAATTAATATGTCCACTGTGTTGTAAAATAAATAAAAGATATATTAAATATAAAATAAAGATATATAAATAAAAGACTCTAGTATTAATATAATTAACTCAATAATATTTCATATATATATTTACTAATATTATATGTTGTAATATATATATATAAAGAGAAAAAGAAGTATTCAATAAAGAAAGAGAGAGAATTGATTTTTGTTTTATTGTTTGTATATTGTACGTAAGGCTATGAAGTCTTATTTATAACTGTACAAATTCAACCTTTATTAAAGGTTGGTCTTTATATTAATCTCAAATCTCTTTTTCAAAACTTCAGCCGCCCATATCATTAATGGGCATCCATCTCTCATCCTTATCACAACACTCCTCCTTGGATGACCATTTAGGATTATTGCCTTGTTAAGACCCTACTAAAGAAAAATTCAATGAGAAAAAAAACCTTAGTGAAGGAAAAAGAGTACAAATCCTTTAGTGATGGGGACTGCCTCATTAAAAACCTTGTCAAGAAAAACCCAATAGGAAAAAACCTGACCAAGGGAAAAAGAATACAGTCTCCCTCTATTGCCGACATCATTTAATGTCTCGAAATCGACGCATCCCAATCTCATGTACCAATCTTTCAAAAGAGGATTTTGGGAGTGACTTTGTAAATGAATCTGCCAGATTATCACTTGAGTGGATTTGTTAGACATCAATTGTTCCTTGATTCTGAAGATCATGAGTGAAGAAGAATTTGGGAGAAATAGGCTTTGTTCTATCACCTTTGATGTATCCACCCTTAAGTTGAGCAATGCATGATGTATTATCTTCAAACAGGACAGTTGGAGCTATCTTCTGATCAATCAGTCCACATGATGACAGAATATATTGGATCAAACTCCTCAGCCAAAAACACTCGCGACTAGCTTCATGTATCGCTAGTATTTCATCGTGATTAGAGGATGTTGCCGCAATCGTCTATTTTGTGGACCTCCATGATATAGCTGTACCACCATATGTGAACAGGTATCATGTTTGAGATCTTCCTTTGTGTGGATCAGACAAGTATTCAGCATCTGCATAGCCAACTAATTGTGACTTGTACCCATATGGATAAAACAATCTCATATCCACCGTTCCATGAAGATATCGAAAGATTTGTTTGATTCCACCCCCAATGTCTTCTGGTTGGGGAGGAGCTATACCTTGCTAGTAGGTTCACAGCAAATGATATATCGGGTCGTGTATTATTAGCAAGATACATTAGTGCTCTAATGGCACTAAGATATGGTACTTCAGGACCAAGGATATCTTCATTTTCTTCTTTACAATTATTGGAGTACTTAATGGATGAGACTTATCCATATAAAATCTCTTTAAAATCTTTTCTGTGTATGTTGTTTGATGAATAAAGATCCCATTTTTTGTATGCTCGATCTGCAAGCCGAGACAAAATTTAGTCTTTCCAAGATCTTTAATCTCAAACTCTTCTTTTAGAGTTTTTATAATTGTTGGAATCTCTTCAGGAGTTCCAATGATATTTAAATCATCAACGTACACAGCAATTATAATGAATCCAGATGCAGATTTCTTTACAAAAATACACGGGCAGATATCATCATTCTTGAATCCATTTTTGGCCAGATACTCAGTAAGACTATTATACCATATTTGTCCAGATTGCTTTAGACCATATAAAGATCTTTGCAATTTGACTGAGTATAATCCTTGCGAATATTCATTGGATGGTTTAGATATCTTTAGTCCTTTAGGGACTTTCATATAGATATCCCGATCTAATGAGCCGTATAAATAGGCTGTTACCACATCCATTAAATGCATATGCAGTTTATGATATGCAGATAAATTGACCAAATAACGCAATGTGATCGCATCCACTACAGGGGAATACGTTTCTTTATAATCTATACCGGGCCTTTGTGAAAAACCTTGTGCCACAAGTCGGGCTTTGTAGTGCACAACTTCATTTTTCTCATTTCGTTTCTCACAAATACCCATCGGTATCCAACAAGTTTTACATCTTCTGGTGTACGGACTACAGGTCTAAAGACTTCACGTTTTGCAAGTGAGTCTAATTCAGCCTTCATGGCTTCTTTCCATTTTGGCCAATCATTTCTTTGTCGACATTCTTCAACTGATCTTGGCTCAAGATCCTTATTTTCATGCATGATATTTAATGCCACATTATATGCAAATATTTCATTGACAATTGTCTTATTTCGGTCCCATTTCTCTCCTGTAAAGACATAATTTATCGAGATTTCGTCATTTTCACAATTTTCAAGTACCTGAACGTCTTCTGGCGTTAAAATTATATCAGAATTTTGGACAATTATAGGTGTCTCTAATATGTCTTTTCCAACAGGAATAGTATTTACCTCTTTTCGCTTTCGAGGATTTTTTTTCTTTGGAACCGACAGGCCTGCCACACTTCTGGCGTGTATTTGCTTCGGTGGCAATTTGTCCAATTGGGACATCAATTCGAATTGGGACATTTTCTGCTGGTATATAAGATTTGGTTATCCTTTTTGTATCGAAAAATGCATCAGACAATTCATTTCCTATTCTTTGAAAATGTATAATCTTTTGAACTTCTAGTTCACATTACCCTGATCGAGGATCTAAATGCATCAACGATGATGCATTCCAATTAAGTTCCTTTTCATAAAACTTATTCTCTCCCCCTAATGTTGGAAATTTTGATTCATCAAAATGACGATCCGTAAATCGAGCTTTAAATACATTTCCAGTTTGTATCTCAAGATACCTCACAATAGAGGGAGAATCATATCCAGCATATATCTCCAATTTTTTTTTGGGATCCTATTTTGGTGTGATTAGGTGGTGCAATGGGAACATATATCGCACACCCAAATATTCTTAAATGGGAAACATTTGACTACTGGCCAAATGCTAATTGCATAGGAGAGAACTGATGGTAACTCGTTGGCCTCAAACAAATAAGTGTTGCGGCATGTAAAATAGCATGCCCCAAACTGAGTTGGGAGATTTGTTCTCATAAGTAAGGGGCTAGCAATTAATTGGAGGCGTTTAATAAGTGATTCTGCTAACCCATTTTGTATGTGAACATAAGCTACTGGATGTTCAACACTTATTCCATTAGCCATACAATAAGCATCAAAAGCTTGGGAAGTAAATTCACCAGCATTATCAAGACGAATTGCTTTAATTGGATTTTCTGGAAATTGTGCTTTTAATTGAATAATTTGAGCCAGTAATCTCGCAAATGCCAGGTTGTAAGAAGACAATAAGCACACATGTGACCATATCGAAGATGTGTCTATCAGGACCATAAAATATCTAAAAGATCCATATGGTGGATGAATAGGTCCACATATGTCACCTTGAATCCTTTCTAGGAATTCAAGGGACTCAAATCCAATCTTTACTGGTGATGGCCTTAAAATTAACTTCCTTTGAGAACACGCAGCACAACAAAATTCACTAGTTTTAAGAATCTTCTGGTTCTTTAGTGAATGTCCATGGGAGTTTTCAATAATTCTCCTCATCATGGTTGTTCTCGGATGACCCAATCTATCATGCCAAGTTATGAATTCATTTGGGTTAGTAAACTTCTGGTTTACAATGGCATGTGATTCAATTGCACTAATTTTGGTATAATACAACCCAGATGAAAGTGATGGTAACTTTTCTAATATAACCTTTTTATTTAAATCATGAGTTGTAATACATAAATACTCATGATTTCCCTTATTCATTGTTTCAATATGATATCCATTTCGGCAAATATCTTTGAAACTCAACAAGTTCCTCAGAGACTTGGTAGATAATAGCGTATTATTTATTATAAATTTTGTTCCTTCAGGAAACAAAATTGTAGCTCTTCCGGAACCTTCTATCACATTGCCTGAGCCAATAATAGTATTAACACATTATTTTTTTGGCACCAGATGGGTAAAATATATATCATTTTTGAGAATAGTGTGCGAACTTGCACTATCCACAAAGCATACATCTTCATTATATATCCTTGATATTCTCTTCAAAGACATATAATAATAAAATGAGTAGTATGCATAGTTAAATTGAATACTTGATCGAAATTATTTTTCTAAGAAACACTGTACATAAAAATAATATCATATACTAAAATTTCATCATTATCACTATTATTATTTAATGATTAATAAGTATAAACATTAATATTTCATTATTTATATACATCATTTTTAAAACTTAAATATATATAAAATAAAACTTAACAATAAGTTCTTTACATTATTTATTTACATGGATACTTAACAATTTCACACATTAAACTATTCCATCATTGATCAAATGACCAATATTTCCTTCAGGATCCTCAAAGAAATCGGATACATCATAATAAGTGGTGAAATTTTCAGCATCATTTGAAACAAAATTTGTTTCCTTTCCTTTGTCATCCTTTTTCAAAGATGTCTGGTAAAGATAGACTAGGTGCCTTGGGGTACGACAGGTACGTAACCAATGGCCCTTTCCACCACAACGGAAACACTTATCCTCTATTGATTTATTTTGTCCAATATTTCTTTCTTTATCCCACTTCTGGTGAGATCCTCTCTTTTGAACATAATTCATTTTCCTTTCATAATTTTTCTTGTTATTAAAACCTTGCCATTTACCTCTTCTGGGGTAATTTGCCGCATTTACTTCAGGAAATGGGGCGGCGCCAGTTGGGCGCGCTTCATGATTTTTTAAGAACAACTCATTGTTGCGTTCAATAACAAGAAGGCAAGAAATTAACTCAGAATATTTTTTAAGTCATTTTTCTCGTTACTGCTGCTGCAGGAGCACATTCGAGGCATGGAAGGCTGAGAAAGTTTTCTCTAACATATCATTATCAGATATCTTTTCCCCACGCAATTTCATTCGTGAGGTGATTCGAAAACATTGCCGAATTATATTCATTTATAAATTTAAAATTCTGTAGACGCAAGTGCGTCCATTCATATCAGGCTTGAGGAAGTATCACCGTTTTTTTATGATTATACCTTTCTTCAAGGTCTTTCCAAAGATCTGCAGGATCTTTTAATGTGAGATATTCATTTTTTAATCCTTCATCAAGATGACGATGAAGGAAAATCACGGCTTTGGCTTTATTCTTTTGGGATGCATTATTTTTAGCCTTAATGGTATCTCCAAGATCCATTGAATCAAGATGGATTTCAGCATCTAATATTCATTATAAATAATTGTTTCCAGATATATCAAGAGCATTGAATTCAAGATGAGAGAGTTTCGATATAATAAAAATTTGTTACCTGAGTCTTCCTAAAAATTTGATCAGAGTCTCGTGCTGATAACGTGTTGTAAAATAAATAAAAGATATACTAAATATAAAATAAAGAT
>NC_029789.2:20568343-20575125 GCF_000816755.2 Arachis ipaensis
GCTTGTATATTGTACATCGTAAGGCTATCAAATCTTATTTATAGTTGTACAAATTCAACCTTTATTAAAAGTTGGTCTTCATATTAATCTCAAATCTCTTTCTTGAAAACTTCTGCCGCCCATATCATTAATGGACATCCATCTCTCATCCTTATCACAACACACCGCCATTTATTATTGTTGGATAATTTCAATATTTTTGTGTGTTCGGGTTAAGGTTAGTATACACTGTAAAGTTATTTGAATAAAATTATTTTTTAATTAAAAATGAGTTGGGATTAACAGAGTGTATGTTTAATAATTTTTATATCAGAATAGATTGTAATAAACTAAATATTATTTAGATTATATTATTTAAAATTATTTTTTGATAAAAAAAGATTTAATTATTCTCTATATCAAATTTAAAATTGAAATAATAAATAAAAAAATCAAAATTAAAAGTCAACAAATAAGATTCATTTGAAAAAAAAATTTATTAAATGGCTGAGTCAACGCTTAATTTTTAGACCGGTTGGATCGCTTAATTAATATATAACACTTAATTAATTAATATATCCATCGCCATTTATTATTGCTGTATAATTTTAATTAGGGGTGTTCAAATTCAAACCGATCTAAATTAAACCGCTCATCCAATCCAATCCAAATCGAAAACCGATTAAAACCGTACTAATTCGGATTTGATTGAATTCTATTTTTTGCAAACCGCTGAATTGGATCGGATTTCGGATCTATTTTTCATAACCGATCCATTCCAATCCAAACCGCACAATGTGCTATAATATTATTATTTTATTATTATATTTTTTTTCAAAGATATATTTTTTATTGCATAAAAGAACTTTATACTTGGAGTACATTATGTTCTCTTGGAGTACATTATGTCAAGACAAAAAAATTTTTCAATCAAGATGTTAAATAAAAATTATCTAATGGGTAAAGGAGAGAAAGAAAACAATTAAGAAAGAAAGAAAGAAGTTCCAAAGTGCTAGTTACTACTGTTCATAAAGAAGGTGGTCTAAGAAAATGATGTCGCCGATATTCCTCCTCCAACAATATTGCCTGAGACAGAATTTTTCCAGGTTTCTGTGGCTGGTCCTCAAAGACTAAAGCGTTCCGTGCCAACCAAATCTGCCATAGAAGGTAAGCCACCTGAGCACTTTTGATTCTGAAATTGGGTTTGGATTTCTCAACTTCCATGAATTGACTCCACTAATCCCAAGCTTTTAGGTTAGGGTCGCGGGGAATAGTGCTAGCTACTAGGAAGCTGTTCCAAATTTGAAGAACTTCTGGGCAGAAGACAACGGCATGCATCGGTGTCTCCGGCGCCGATTGACAGCGGGGACAAAGGCTGCTAACATGTGATACTTTCTCGTTCAATTTTGCTTTAACTGCAATGCTTTCATGGGCTAATCTCCAAGCAAATAATTTGACCTTTGGTGTTACTCTCATTTTCCATAAGGTCTTCGACATTTCTGAGTCTGCATATCGGGGATGGAGTGAATTCACTGGAGGGTGAAAGAATTGGTATGCTATACTATACCCAGATTTTACCGAGTACTCTCTTGAGTTGTTATTGCACCATATAATCGAGTCTTCCTCTTCTGTGATAGGAATTTGTTGAATTTGCTTAGCTGTGTCTAGTGGAAAGGCTTCCATAAGGAGTTGTTGATTCTATTCTCCCTCGGCTGTGATTAGCTGTCTAACCCAGGTAAGCGATTCATCTCTGCATTCATTAACTGCAATGCGAAATGGTGGTTGGTCCCCAAACCATGGGTCTTCTCTGATTCTGACAGATCCCTGAATTGAAACTTTGCACTTAACTCCTTTCTCCAAAATTTTCCTTCCTTCCAAAAGACTCTGCCAAGCCCAGGATGGTCGATTTCCTGGTTTGGCTTCTAGATAGGATATATATCTGAAGTACTTATTCTTGAAGATTTTGTAGAAAAGAGAATGTGGTTTAGTCATCAGCCTCCATCCTTGTTTAGCTAACATGACTAGATTGAATGCCTTTAGGTCCTTAAACTCCATACCCTCGAAATTCTTTTCTCTGGTCATAGTGTCCCAACTGATTCATTGTATTTTCTTTTTATTCTGTTTCTGTCTCCACCAAAATTGCATCATCATTCGGTGCAGTTCATCCAAGAGGGTATCTGAGAGTTTGAAACAACCCAGAGTATAAATTGATATAGCTGAACCCACTACTTTGATCAACACCTCCCTTCCACTAGCAGATAGAAATGATTTCTTCCAATGCGAGAGCTTCTTCGCCACCTTCTCTTTTATAAAAGCAAATGTTTCTTTTTTGGATCTGTGTACTATAGAGGGTAGCCCCAAATATTTATCCTGCGTCCCAATATTTGGGACTTCCAAAGATGCCGCTAGTTCAGTTCTGATGGGTAAAAGGGTGTTTTTGCTGGAAAAACACAGCAGACTTGGAGAAATTAATTTGTTGTCCACTTAGTCTGCCATATAGTTGGAGAATTTGGGATAAATTAGAGCAGTTGTATTGGGTAGCTTTACAAAATAAGAGTGAATCGTCGGCAAATAGGAGATGATGAATAGTCGGACATCTACTGTTCAATCGCAGTCCTTGAAAGAGGTTATTCTGTTCTCCTTTGTGGAGCAGATAGGATAGACCCTCTGTGCAGAAAAGAAATAGATATGGTGAGAGGGGGTCTCCTTGTCTGAGACCCCTACTTGGTTTGAAAAAATCAGTTGGTGTACCATCCACAATAACAGAATAGGATATAGTAGAGACACAAGCCTTCATCCATTCAATCCATTTTGAGCAAAAACCCAACTTCTTTATAATAAACCACACAAAACTCCATTCCACCCTATCATATGCCTTACTCATATCAACCTTTATCGCCATGTCGTTTCCCCCATGGGTTTTATTCTTTAGAAAATGCATGCATTCATGAGCCACAAGAATGTTGTCGCTAATGAGTCTTCCCCAAATAAAAGCACTCTAATTGTCGCTTATTAACATACTCATAAAAGGTTGAAGTCGATGAACTAGAACTTTTGAGATAATTTTATAGAAGACTGTGCTGAGACTGATTGGTCGAATTTGATTCATAGAAGTAGCTTGGGTCACTTTAGGTATCAAACAAATTTGGGTGTGGTTAAATCCCTTTAGAATACTGCTGCCACTAAAAAAAACTTCTCACAGCCTTGCATACATCCCCTCTAATCTTGCCCCAATAGAACTGATAAAATTTTGCAGTGAATCCGTCGTCTCCTGGGGCGGCTTCTGCATTAATGGAAAATGCAGTCCTTTTAATTTCATCATCTAAGACTGGTTTAGTTAGACTCCTATTCATTTCAGAAGAAACTTTGACTCTAAGTTCGGTGAAAAATTGAAAGGGATCTTCTGGAATATTGCTTTCAAATAGATCAACAAAAAACCTCTGTGCCCTGTCGCCAATTGCCTCGGGTGTGGTGCACCAATTCCCCTCTTCACCTCTAATTTCCATATCTTGTTTCTTTTGTTTCTGGACTGATTTTTTGCATGAAAAAACTTGGTATTTTGATCTCCCCATTTTAGCTAGCTCACTCTTGATTTTTCTTTCCAGTAGCGTTCCTCACTAATGTGGGCGGCAGCTAGTTCATCTTCTAATAATAGAATCTGTTTTTTATCTGCTGTTGTTGGGTCTGCCTTGACCACTGATAATAGTGCTTTCAGCTCGTCTATCTTCTTTTTAGAGTTACTTGTTCTAGCTGATTGCCATTTAACCAGTTCATGTCTGCACTTCTTTAATTTCTGAAACAGTTGGTACATTGATGAACCTGGAAAAGAAGTCAGCCATGCCTCAGATACAATTTTATCAACCTCTGCCATTCCACACCATCTCTCTTGAAATCTGAAGCGCCTCTTGCCCTTATGTGTTGTCTGGTTAGTGCACATCAAGAGTGGTCTGTGGTCTGATCCTGTGTCTTCTAAGTGAGTAACACTGGCCCAAGGATACTCCTCTCTTAGTTTAGGAGATAGGAGTCCTCGGTCTAGTCTTTCTCGAATAGCACTATCTTGGCAACTTCGGTTCCACCAGGTAAACTTATCACCATTAAAACCCATATCTATCAATTGTCCTCTGTTGATAAAGTCTTGGAAAGATTAGATTGATTGAGTTGATTTTTTCATTCCTCCCTGTTTTTCTTGATTAGACAAAATTGCATTGAAATCACCAATTATTAAGTACCGTTCTCCCCTATTCTCCATAAGATTTAGCAGCACCTCATATTGGTTATTGCGAATGTGATCAGAGCTGTGTAAATGTACTGCAAAGACTTCCCAAATCAGCTATCTTTCTTGATCCTCTATGGAAAAAAGGATGAAAAACTCCTCAGCTTTTACCACTTCCACCTTTACACCCTCTTTCCATGCAAGCGCTAGTCCACCAGGCGTTCCATTAGGATTCACAGTGAAGATTTCCTGATAACCACAATTTCTCAACTGTCTTTCAACATAAGAGGGTTGTTGTTTAGTTTCACACAAAAACAACACCTCTGGGGAATGGAAATTCTTAATCCCTTTGATGTTGTGAACTGTCAGGGGTTTCCCCAAACCCCGACAATTCCACATGAACATCTTCATGGCCCTTGGGGTGCCGCTTTTGGGATGGCACCCTGTAGCCCTTCAGAAACCTCAATTGCATAACCAGTTCCTTCATGGTCTGTCTCCTTTTCTCTTTGCTCAGAGCTCCTTTTTACTCCAATGATTGGTTCAATAGAATCCCTCACCTCCGTCCTTTTTGCTAGCTGTTTGATTTTCTGTTTCTTCTTGCACCTTTCTGAACTTTCATCATTGGTTCCCAGTTGAAAGCCTCCTATTCCTCCTATATTCAGCTCTCCCCCAATTCCTCCCAGGCTCTGGTTAGCTTCAGTACCAGATAGCAGTGGTAGGTTTTCCATGTTATGATTCTGCTTTGTGGTGTTATAGGAATTGTGTATAGGTGGTGGATTTGTGTGTTCTTTTGGGGCTATGTTATTGTGAGAGAAAGGAATATATTTTGGGTTGGATAGTGATAATTGAGAAAAACTCTTCAATAGACTCACTGGTGTAGGCTTACTATCTGGGTGAATTGACCTGACTTCCTTTCTTCTATGATTAGGGTAGGCATTCTCCTTAGTTTCATCAATTCTCCAGCCAAGTTGATATGCCCTTAACTCCTTATTCCATCTTTCTTCCACTTCCTGATTTATTTCTGAGATCTCCAAATAATTAGCACAGTTTCTAGTTTCATGTCTAATGTGTCCACAGAAGCCACAGTAAATCCCAATTTTCTCGTACTTCAGCATGATTTCAAACATAATTTTGTCAGGGCTTGATATCTTAATTGACTGTCGAAGAGTTCTGGTTACATCTAAGTTGACTCTCACTTTCATAATTCTATCCTCCTTCCCTCTCATCAAGAAGGAATCCACCTCCACTACCTCCCCCAATCTCTGCCCTATCCTCATCGCTGCTGTTCTGGTTTTGTAAAATTCTGGCATTCCCCACATTTGAATCCATACTGGAATTCTTGTATAGTCCTCTTCTTCCACCTTCATATTAGGACTCCACCGTTTTAAATGTATCATAAATTGTCTGAACAACCATGGAGACCCCCTTTTCACCCGGATAACATCAGCTTCTTTATTAAAGAAAAATTGAAAAATATTCTCTCCGTGTGATTTAACTCGGAATCCCTCTGGATAATTTCAAATTGCAGTAAAAGCACCATCCATTGTACCACTACTAAATTCCTTATCCGCCATTAATCTCCCTATCAAACTTTTTGCACAAGTTTCAATCCCTTCCCTCACATCTTCCACTTCAAGGTTCATGATCTCTTCCACTTCTTCTCCTGGAGAATTAGGATTTTGAGTTCCACGTACCTCCCTTACTGCCATGTAAAATTTGTATAGAAGAAGATAGAAGAGTCAAAGGAAAGAAGATCCTCACAATGATTTGTGCTTATGACTTATACTGATTGAAGAAAAATTTAAGAATCACAAAAAACTCTAGCAGAGTCACGGAACCCTACCAAAGCACAAAAAACCCTAGCAGAGCATTTTTAAAGAGTACGTACTCTCACTAAGATTGGATTTGTTCAGGTTTATTTTATTATTATATTTACAATTATACTTATAACATGTTTAATTTGTTATACATTTTTCTATTATTCATGTATTATTATTATTTAATAAATATTTTATGTTCAAAATATTATTTATTTATTTATTTTAACTAACCTATAATTTTATTTCTATTGTTATGTTATCGTTGGCTTTTTAAGATATTGTTAAGACTTGTTATGTCATTGTTTGTTATTTAAAATTTGATGTTGAGACTTGTTATATGTATTAAATTTTTTTATTCAAAAAACCGCAAATCCAAACCGATCCAAACCGCTTGTAATCGGATCGGATCGGATTTCCAAAAAAAGTTCATCCAATCCAAACTGCACCGCACATATAATTAGGCGTTCGGATCGGATGACTTTTTTCTTAAAACCGAACCAAACCGTACCACGAACACCCTTAATTTTAATATTGTTGTGTGTTTGGATTGAAGTTAGTATACACTAATTTGAATAAAATTAATTTTTAATTAAAAATGAGTTGGTTAACGGAGTGTATATTTGATTATTTTTATATCAAAATAGATTATAATAAACTAAATATTATTTAGATTATATTATTCAAAGTCATTTTTAGATAAAAAAGTTTTAATTATTTTATTTGTCCTTATGGTTTCATCAAATTTATAATTAGGTCTTTATAATTTTTTT
>NC_029789.2:20575145-20575829 GCF_000816755.2 Arachis ipaensis
TTATTACTAATTAATTAATTAGAAATAATTATAATTACTAACTAAAAATAAACTAATAAATAATAAAGATTTTTTTTCTTTGTTCAGTTTGTGCAGCTTTCATGCTCTATGTGAAATTTATAATTGAAATAATAAATAAACAAAAATTTAAAATTAAAAGCCAACAAATAAGATTCATTTGACAAAAATTTATTCGATGATTGAGTCAACACTTAATTAATTAATATAGCTACCGCCATTTATTATTCTTAGATAATTCCAATATTTGTGTGTGTTCAAATTAAAGTAGTATATTATAATTTGAATAAAATTTATGGTTGATAATTTTTATATCAAAATCAACTTTTAATTTTTGATAATAAACATATCTTAGACTATAAAATTACATTTGTGGTTAGAATAAAAAAAATAGTCAAACAAAAAAATAAAATTTTAAAACAAATTTAATATACAATTTAAAGTTCCTAATACTAAACCAAACACATATTTTATATCTTACAATTTTCTTTTAATAATTGAAGATTTACACGAAAATAATGTTCATTTATTTTCCCACTTGAATACAATTGAAAATCTATGCCAGAAAATGAATATTATGTAATGCTTAATTTTTATTTGACAAAAACTTATCAGACCATCAACGCTTAATTAATATATAACACTTAATTAATATTATTGTTGTGG
>NC_029789.2:20575843-20585661 GCF_000816755.2 Arachis ipaensis
TCTTTGGCCAAAGCCTTAAGGGAATTAGAATAAAAAAAGCCAAAACGTGGCTTGCATGCTTAACTATATACATATATATAATTCTTACTAATGTTACTTTTATACATATATCTTATATGTACATGGAATGAAAGGTAAAGAAAAGGGGGAGCATGGCTTTAATATAAGAATGTAAGATAAGAACTTGACAACTCATTAAGCCTTAATCATCACCAATTACTTTCCTTGCTTAACTTTTCATTTTCATTCACAAGCCTAAGGAAAAAGAAAGAACAGAGAGAGAGACCGAAGTTTTATGAGAGAACGGTAAAACCCTCTAACCTTTCGGCCTCGATTTCTTGCGATCTGTAACTCCAATAAAAAATTTAATCCGGTAAAAGTGTTCGTATCTTCCTCTTCTACGTGTTGGCGTTACTTTTGTCTGGTGGAAATCGACGGTGACGTAGCTCCCCTACCCCTTGAGCTTGGCCAACTGGAGTTCTAGGAGGCACGGAGGATTCCGGACGTTTTTCCCTTCAGCAGCACGGTCAGAAAGTTTTTCTAGAGTTTCGAGTATTTCGATTACGTACGAAGGTAGGGTTTTGATAAATTTTTACCGACTAAATGATATTTGATAAGTAAATTGATGTTTGGATTGAGTGTTATTGAAATTTGATTGCATTTCATGTTGAATTTTGTTGATATATTGATATTTTGATGAAGTTGTGTTTTAGTCAGCTCGAGAATGGATAAATTTTTAAGTTAATATTTTGATAAAAAATAAAACAGGTTTTCGGTCTCGTTGAAGGACAAGATATTAGTCTGAAAATTTTATTTTAAAGGATGTCATTATATTTTTATAAAAAGACTGAGGTTATGTTTATTATTATAAACTAAGTTTTGAAAGGAAAATGCTATTTTGAGTTTTTATTCAAAATTACTGCCACATGAGAGCAGATGTGACATTGTTTGGGCCTTAGTGCCAAATGTAAAGTGGGGACGCCCACACACTGAGAATTGTTTTCCAGATGTACGCTTATTGATTTGGAAAGTCACACTGTATGCGACCTAGCCGTACGGCTTATAAGCACACTGATGCATCTGGAAAACCATATCTGGGACTCGTGCCCGGGTAATGTCGGGAGTGGGTAGGCAACCGACACATGACCTCATGGCCTGCGTTAGGAATAGACATGCATCATTCTTGTTGCGCATTTGCATTTTACTTGACATTGTGAAATTGTTTGTGATTGTCTTCTTGTGTTTATACATTCCTTAATGTTATTCTGAATTGTGGTGACTAGATATTTCTTTGTGACACTTGTATATTTCATTGTGAATTACTTGAACTGTGGTAATCCTGACTAAACTAACCACCCTCGACCCTACTAAGAACCCCCAGTTCTTACCCCTTCTCTTCCTCCCCTTCAGATGGAGACCGGAGTTATATTTTACGAGATGGACCCTCCCTATATATACGAGGATATCGTACAGCATAGGTTTTATGTAGTAGCTGCGGAGATTAGGACTCGTATGTACATTCTGCGTGATCATCCTTTCCATCACCCGATTGACATTCCACGGTTTAACCCCGACATGCCCTATGAGTTCCCACTGCAGTGGCTCCACCCAGATGCTCCATTTCACCCGTTTCATGATGGGCCGGTGCCTCACCAGCATCCCGATCAGCCTGCGGATCAGGCGGACCCTAAGCCTGAGCCCATGGAGGAGCATTTTCCAGAGCCTGTACTGGAGGAGGACATCCCCGTGGAGCAGATCTCATTATCTTCATCCGAGCCATCTTCTGAGAAGCCGCTCACCGCCTCTATTAGTGGACCGGCGAGTGCTGGTCAGACCAGTAGCACGAGTGCCAGTGCCCCTCCCGAGATTATAGAGATTTTCGATGACGAGGACGAGTATATATATGTACAACAGTACCTGTATGCTTATGCTTGTGTATGTTTAATTAGTTGTCCTTGCAAGTTTTCTTATAAAAGTTTTTCCAAAACTGGATAGTACGCTAACCCGATTACAGACTTAATAATACATAGTAAAGATTTAATGTGAACGAGTTGGTGACACTTGGTTTCTGGTATGATCATGACTTAGGAAATTGGGTCGTTACACCAAACATATATTTTATATCTTACTATTTTCTTTTAATAACAATAGATTTACACGAGGCCAATGAGTAATCAAATGACATAGTCTCCCATACTCAATTAAGAGGTTGCGAGTTCAAGTCTCCTATCTTTGATAAAAAAAAATAGATTTACACGAGAAAATGGTGTACATTCATTCTCCACTGAATACAATTGAAAATCTACGCGAAAAAATGATGTAATTCTTAATATTATGTAACGCTTAATTTTTATTTGACAAAAACTGATCAAACCATCAACGCTTAATTAATATATAACACTTAATTAATTAATCAATATGTCCATTGCCATTTATTATTGCTGGATTCCAATATTGGTGTGGGTTTGAATTAAAGATATTAAAATAATAAATATTTTTTCTCGAGAAGATTTTTCCGTATGTGCAACTTCATTCTCTATATCAAAATTAAAATTGAAATAATAAATAAAAAATTCAAATTTAAAAGCCAACAAATAAGATTTAAATTTAAATATTTGGCCAATGAGTAATAGCTCAAATGGCATAGTCTCCCCATATTCAATTAAGAGGTTATGGATTCGAGTCTCCTATCTTTGATAAAAAAAAAATTCATTTAAAAAAAATTATTAGATGATTGAGTCAACGTGTAATTAAATTTAATTAATTAATATGTCCACCTCCATTTAGTATTGTACCTCCATTTAGTATTGTTGGATAATTCCAATATTTTTTTGTGTTCGAATTAAAGTTAGTATATTATAATTTGAATAAAGTTTACGAAAAAAAGGCAATAAAAGTTATGATACAAATAATAAAAAAATTGATAAATAAAAATAATTTCTTTAATTAATAGTCTAATTGAAAATGAAAACACAGAAATTACAACCTTTAATTTTTGATAATAAACATACGTTGGACTATAAAATTACATTTGTGTTTAGAATAAAAAAAATAGTCAAACAAACAAATAAAACTTTAAAACAAACTTAATATACGATTTAAAATTATTAATGTTAAATCAAACACATACTTTATATCTTATCATTTTCTTTTGATAATTGAATATTTGCGCAAGAAAATGGTGTACATCCATTCCTCCACTGAATACAATTGAAAATCTACACAAGAAAATGATGTAATACTTAATTGATATACAATGCTTAATTTTTATTTGACAAAAACTGATCAGACCATTTGGGTCAACGCTTAATTAATATATAACGTTTAATTAATTAATGTGTCCACCGCCATTTATTATTGCTGGATAATTTTAATATTTGTGTGTGTTTCGATTAAAGTTTGTATACATTAATTTGAATAAAATTATTTTTTAATTAAAAATAAGTTGATGTTAACGGAGTTTATATTTGACGATTTTTATATCAAAATATATTGTAATAAACTAAATATTATTTGGATTATATTATTCAAAGTCATTTTTAAATAAAAAAATATTTAATTATTCTATTAATCTTTATAGTTTCCATTGAATAGAAAAAAATAAAAATAAAAAATAATGGGTATATAAAACAATTGACTACCCATGAAGGTGGATTTTTTTGAGCTTAAAAATGTTTTATTTAATTTATCTAAAACTAAAAATAATATAAAGTGGACTAATTTTTATTTTTGAATATTAAACACTATAAGAGACACCTTACAAAAATATACTTGTTAATTAATTAATTATTTAGTGATTATCTTTTATTTATTTGATTTGAATATATAATGAGGTTGATTTCTATTGTTCTTTCTTTCGAATTAAATAGGTTCTATGAATAATTCTTATTTTTATAAGAACGGTATAATATAATAAAGATGCAATAAGATGCTATTTATTTAAAAAAAGAAAACGATAAGGGATATTACACGCTTTAATTTTTAGTTTCAAGCTGCATGCAAATACGTGCACATACAGAAATTTAACAGAAAATTTAAACTATAACCAATAACAAAAAGAAAAGTAGAAGCTACTCCTCGAACAGCTGTAATAATAATTAAAAATAAAATAAACAAAACATGCATAAATGCTGGGATTGGAACATGTATGGGTGATCAGAATTCAGAAGCTCGCCACTGTTAGTTGTTACCAGTGCATGGTCCAAAGGGATTATCCTCCCTGCTGCAGCATGGCAGTGTAGCTATAGAACTGGTGGTACGGGATCTCATCTTCAAATGCTTGATCATGATTATGCATTTGAGAGTTTTGAAACGATGAGAAAAATATTGGCGGCAACGGCACTGGCAACCGCACATGCACAGACAGCCGCATAATGTTATTGCTGGATAATTCTAATATTTTTGTCAATGTTGTGTGTTCGGATTAAAGTTAGTATACTGTAATTTGAATAACATTAATTTTTAATTTAAAATAAATTGGTGCTAACGGAGTTTATGGTTGACATTTTTTTATCAAGATAGATGGTAATAAACTACATATTATTTGAATTATATTATTCAAAGTCATTTTTAGATAAAAAAAAGGTTTAATCCTTGTAATTTTATCAAATTTGCAATTGAATTTTTATATATTTTTCTTTTTTACACTAAACTATATAATCATATTTGTTTTTGAAATAACAAAAAATAATCAAACAAAACAATAAAATTTTAAAACAAACTAAATGTACGATATGAAGTTTTTTTTTTTTTTCAAAGATAATAGGTTATATTTCATTAATTATTAAAAAATGAAATACAAAGATGTCCAAAAGCAGAACAGCATAATAAAAGGTGGGAATTTCCCAAAAACACTACACTGAAGGTGTTCATCCAACGGTGCGTGGTCGAAAAACGAAGAAAAATCTTAAAGAAGAAATAATGATAAATCAAATTGAATGCAACTAAGAGCTTGTCTCATGGAGATGATGACCTAAACTTGGAGTTCTTTGGATTTCGCGAAGCAACTTGACAGAGCTTGCTAGAATGGCAGACGGCATAGAAGTAGAACCTTCAAAAATCAACTGGTTGCGAGCTTTCCAGCAGTTCCAGCAAATGATGGCAAGCAATTGAGGATTACGGTCAGCATTCTTCAACGGGTTAAGTATCTCTGTTGATGCAGTCCACCATGTCCAAAAGTCGTTAGAACTCTGAGGGAGAAGACAGTCACGAAGATAACTCTGAGACCATATGTCTTTAATTCTAGAGCAATCGATCAAACAATGAGTGACGGTTTCCGTTGCTTCATGACAGCAAGGGCATATTGGTGATATAGATGGGATGCGGTGATGAATCTGAGCAAGCACCGGAAGTCGGCCATGGAAAGCTTTCCAGATAAATAGCTTAATTTTGTGAGGCAAGTTCAACTTCCATAGATCAATTCACGGCTTTTTCTGCTGCATATAATTAGGGCAAAGCTCCAGAGGCGGATGGTAAAATAAATAGCCAATTCTGTAACCTGAAGCTGTATCATATTGCTTGGATTTGTTCAAATCCCATTGCAATTTGTCCCTACTCTGCTGAATTTTAACTGGCAAAATCCTGTTTGCAACGTCTTGGGGAAATAATTCTTGAATGAGATTCTGATTCCAATTTCTATCTTCAGTAATTAGATCTTTAACTCTTGAAACCAACTCAGAAATAGCCTGTCTATTTGGCATGTTAGAAATCATTAAAGGATACGGAGGAGGCAGCCAAGGATCCTCAAAGGTTCGGATATTCTCACCAGTACCCACAGCCCAATTAAGACATTTTTCAACAATCTTTCGACCTTCCAGTATGCTCCTCCATCCCCAAGAAGGTAAGACTCCAATTTCTGCCGTTATAGCATTNATAAGGAAGTAGGCTGTGTTACAAGTCGCCAAAACTGTTTGCCTAAAAGTGCCAGATTTTGGATTCTGAGATCTTTAAATCTAAGGCCTCCTTCTTTTCGTGAGCGAGTCATAGTGTCCCAGCTAATCCAAGCCATCCTCCTTTCAGAACCTTTTTGTCTCCACCAGAACTGAGAAAGTAGAGTGAATTTCCGAAATTAAACCATCAGGCAACTTGAAGCAAGACAATGTATAAATAGGAATAGCTTCTCCCACTGCCTTAAGCAATACGTGTCTACCACCTGACGAAAGAAGATTGCACTTCCACCCTTGGATTCTTTTCCGAACCTTTTCTTTGATCATACTAAAAGAAGCCTTCTTCGATTTAGAGACTGTAGAAGGCAAACCAAGGTATTTATCCTGAGCCCCAATATGATTAATATTCATAGAGTTAGCCAGTAGTGTACGAGTAGTGGACGGAGTGTTGTGGCTAAAGAATACAGCAGATTTATTAAGATTTACCCTCTGTGAAGGTTATGGTAGGCTTAGAGAAGGGGGCGTTGAATCTATGCCTTCCTTTTTAATTACTGTTGTTACCCTTTTTAAACAGATTTGCAATTCTGATTCTGTTTTAACTTAGCAGCGGAAATTTATGAGACAATTTATTTTTGTCTCATGAATATCAGAAAACAGAACATAGCAGAGAAGAGAAAAGCTAACACCAGCATGTATCCTGGTTCGGTTGCCTTGTGCTATGCAACCTACATCCAGTCTCCTCCACAACTGTGGAAGAATTTCACTATAGTAAATAGTATTACATACACCAATAACACAGGATTGACCCAATCCTTTCACACTCAAGTTCTAACCTAACTTGACATTGGCTATGCTAATACCTAACTATACCTCTTAGTGCCAACCCAACTAAGAAAGGGATACCATTCAGATACTAGATACAAGACACTTAATCAACCTAAAGAAATCAGAAAATAACTCTAGGCTTTTCTCTCAAGTGTATCTCTCATCCTTTTTCCACTCATGGCTTTTTCTCAAGCTTTCTCACAATGCCTTTTCTCTCAAGAAATTACAGAAAGATAAGCTTAGAAAAGTACATTACAATCAGCAAAACATGAAGGAGATTGACTTCATCAACAGCCTCTGTGCTATGCGAAAAACCAGATTAGCAAGCCTCTGATTTAGTTCTTCATACTGGCGGAATGCACCTTTGATTAGGTTACACTGTCCAGTTAGTTGAACTTCTTCAAAGTGCTCTCTCAGAACAAAACCTCTATTCACTGGTTTTCTCTCCTTGCCTTCTGAATGAACAGCCAGCTTCTTATATCTCCTTGCATGTGGCTGAGTTCTTCTTCCAAGGTCAACACCTTGAGCCTTGAGCTTCAACAACCTACAAGCTTACTTTTTCTTCTCAAGCATCAAAGTAGAACCTTTGCTTCTGACTTTTCCAACTTGACCGAAAGCCACAAAACAGTAACAATAGAAATCTTCTTATGGTCAACTTGATCTTAGCCATTGAAAAACTACTTGGTCTCCAAGTATCACTTGTGACCGTAGATGTGAAGCAGAATAGGGCAGAGACCAACTTTCCCTTGAATGCCATTTTCGGATATAGCAGAGAGTTGGGAAGAAGGGATGAAGATTTGATGCATGCAAGATGAGATGGATTACCTTTCTTAAGCTTGATTTAGCTTGGAATTTCTGTTTTACCTTCTGTGCTTCAAGCTTCAACTCTCTCTCTCTTGCTTCTTTGGTTAATGGCTTATGGAAGAAGCTTTTCTTCTCTTTCTCTTTCTTACTTTACTGAAGTCTTGATGTGACTTGAACATCACATAATCAGCCCAACATCAAGCTATTACCATCAGCAAACAGATTCAGCATGTGAGAAACAAGTATTAATGCAGCAAAAACAAGTAACAAGTACTAGTACTAGGATCTACTATCCTATCCTATTGCTATTTTATCCTATCCTATTGCTATTTTACTCCCCCTTTTGTCATCAAGGGCGGATAAGAGCAACAAAAACAAAGTTTTGTATCCTGCAGAAAAGAGTTAGAGCACAGATCAAAGTACTAATTAAGCTGTCTAAGGAGCATCAATAGTAAGAGTTATTACAGTCATCCAAAAAGAAATAGTTCAAAAGTAGCAAAAGAAGCAGAAATCATGAGACAAAAAGAGAGCAGCAGCAGTTTTTTATGAGACAAATCCTAGGCATCAGAACCATTCCCTTCCGAAACAGCATCCTCTTCAACATCAGTGGCAGCATCTTCATCATTTTGAAGGTTATCAATGAAGGTCATCAGTACAGCCACCCTATCCCTTGACTTCTTCAGGAAGTTCTCATGCTTGCTAGCCAGCTTCCTTTTCTCTTTGCTCAATTCAATCAAGTGGTTCGATTGAGAGACAAACTCTTGAGCAACATCCCTGACCACATTCAGCAGAGTGGATTTCTTCCCAGTGGAAATGGAAGTACCCTCAGTGGAAGGAGCAGAAGAATCCTCAGGGACATAGTCATCATCTTCATCATCTAGGACAACTCTTTCAGATCTAGTGGGTCCTTTGTTCTGTTTCACTGAACCACCTCCCTTTAGATATGAATGTCTATTTTCATATTTCTCATTGGTCAAGTCAACACCAAAATACTCAAAAATACAAGTCAGAAACATGCCATAAGGAAGAGTTCCAAGGTCAACACCTTGAGCCTTGAGCTTCAACAACCTACAAGCTTACTTTTTCTTCTCAAGCATCAAAGTAGAACCTTTGCTTATGACTTTTCCAATTTGACCGAAAGCCACAAAACAGTAACAATAGAAATCTTCTTTTGGTCAACTTGATCTTAGCCATTGAAAAACTACTTGGTCCCCAAGTATCACTTGTGACCGTAGATGTGAAGCAGAATAGGGCAGAGACCAACTTTCCCTTGAATGCCATTTTCGGATATAGCAGAGAGTTGGGAAGAAGGGATGAAGATTTGATGCATGCAAGATGAGATGGATTACCTTTCTTAAGCTTGATTTAGCTTGGGATTTCTGTTTTAGCTTCTGTGCTTCAAGCTTCAACTCTCTCTCTCTTGCTTCTTTGGTTATTGGCTTATGGAGGAAGCTTTTTCTCTCTTTCTCTTTCTTACTTTTCTGAACTCTTGATTCTTGATTAGAGGAACGTTGCTTTGGTTGGAGCAAGATGGAGGGAATTGTTTGCTGAAACAAAATTGGGCTTGGATCGGGTAGAGATATGCTATATGCTTGTTAATTTCTTAAGCTTGCTTCCTTTTGGGCTTTGCTTGATTTACCAGCCCATCAATCTTGTTTTGTTTCTCATTCCATTTGGACTGTAATTCACATTTTGGCCTGCAACATATAATAAATAATTAGCAACATATACTTATTAATTAAACCACTCTAATTATTTATTTTGCCAAAAATAATGTTTGTCATCACTAATTAATTTAGTTAATTTCTTAACTCAACAAAGACGCTTACGTGGCAAAACCTAAACCATACATTCTAAAACCACACTTTTCATTACAAAACACTTAAAACAATAACATATCACAAAGAAAAGCATCACCTAATGAAAAAAAGTAAATTAGAAGAATTAAGAGAAGAAATAATTAAATTATCAAAATTAATAGATCAAAAACTAATGATTTTAACTAATGTTAACTGTAATGATACCGAATTCTTAAAATCAATACAAAATGATTTTTCTCAAAATATTTATTTTACTATAAGTTTTATTGAAGGACTTCAAAAACCTGAAAAAACTTATTTTTCACATGGAATTTCTAAAAAATGTTACCATGGAAATGATTCCCCACATCTTTATCATACTTTTAACCCACAATTAAATTATATAGTAGATATGCTTGAAGAAATATTAGTATCCATAAAATTTCAAAGAAATAAGGAAAAAGGAAATCCCAAAGAAGAAAATTTTCAAAATATAATCAACATA
>NC_029789.2:20595514-20598834 GCF_000816755.2 Arachis ipaensis
GCAGAGAGTTGGGAAGAAGGGATGAAGATTTGATGCATGCAAGATGAGATGGATTACCTTTCTTAAGCTTGATTTAGCTTGGGATTTCTGTTTTAGCTTCTGTGCTTCAAGCTTCAACTCTCTCTCTCTTGCTTCTTTGGTTATTGGCTTATGGAGGAAGCTTTTTCTCTCTTTCTCTTTCTTACTTTTCTGAACTCTTGATTTGACTTGATTAGAGATGAGAGGAACGTTGCTTTGGTTGGAGCAAGATGGAGGGAATTGTTTGCTGAAACAAAATTGGGCTTGGATCGGGTAGAGATATGCTTGGCTCATTTTAATTTCTTAAGCTTGCTTCCTTTTGGGCTTTGCTTGATTTACCAGCCCATCAATCTTGTTTTGTTTCTCATTCCATTTGGGCTGTAATTCACATTTTGGCCTGCAACATATAATAAATAATTAGCAACATATACTTGTTAATCATAGCGTTAGCCAGATTTATTTTGTCAAAAATAATGTTTGTCATCACTAATTAATTTAGTTAATTTCTTAACTCAACACTCTGGCCACTGATGCTTTCATAAGAATTCAATAAATGCAGGATATTTGAACATGCTTCAGGATTAGCATTACAGAATAAAATGGAATCATCAGCAAACAGGAGGTGGTTGACCTTGGGACATCGCCTATGTATCTGAAGACCCTAAATTAGTCTGTTTTGTTCTGCCTTGTGTAGCAAGAAGGAGAGACCTTCTGCACAAAAAAGAAAAAGATAGGGGGATAGAGGATCTCTTTGTCGAATACCTCTATTTGGTTTGAAGAAACCATAAGGTTGTCCTTCCACAATAACAGAATAAGAAATAGTTGTCACTAATTCTCGAATCCACATGATCCATCGGGAGTCAAAACCAAACTTCTCCAATATAAACCAAAGAAAGTGCCATTCCACCCTATCATATGCCTTACTCATATCTAATTTTAGCGCCATTTCATTTTCGAGACCCCTTTTTTTGTTCTTCAAGTAATGCATACACTCGTGAGCAATTAGAATATTATCAGAGATTAATCTGCCTTTAATAAAAGCACTCTGCGTAGGGCTAATTAGTCTATTCATCATACCCTGAAGCCTATGTACAAATACTTTGGAGATAATCTTGTAAAAGACTGAAGATAGGCTTATTGGTCTTACCTGAGTCATATCTTTAGCATCAGAAATCTTGTGAATAAGACAGATCTGAGTGTGGTTAAAACTCTTTAAGATTCTGCCCCTAGAAAAGAAGCTCTTAACTGCTCGAAACACATCACCACTAAGTATGTTCTAGAAGCTTTGAAAAAATTTTGCTGTCATACCATCATCTCCTGGAGCACTTTGAGGATGAATGCTAAATGTTGCGCGTTTCACTTCCTCCATAGTCACTGGTCTTTGAAGCCTACGGTTCATGTGAGCTGTAACCTTAGGTTCAAAATCAATAAACAGAGGTTCAGGGTTCTCATGAGAAGTGGAGGAAAAGATGTCCTTGAAATAAGATTCAGCCACAGAAGCAATACCAGCATTTGAAGTAGCCACTTCACCATCACTGCCAGTTAGTTGCCAAATTCTATTCCTTCGGGTTCGGTTTCTAAATTTCTGATGGAAGAAAGCTGTATTCTGATCACCAGATTTGAGCCATTTGACTCTAGACTTATCTTTCCAATAAGATTCCTCATTTTGCAATGCTTTTTCAAGTTTGTCCTCTATTTCTGAAATGATGTCGCCTCCATGAATTCCTACTAAACGAAGTTCCTCTAATTCCGACTGTAGTAAATCAATCTCCACCTTCGAATTAGATCTGTGTTCTTGCTACCATCTGACAATCTTATGCCGACAACGCTTTATTTTTTTAGCTAGGATATACATGGCTGAACTATCAATCTGTTCATGCCAAACCTCTCTAACAATCTGCCTTATTTCATCATTGGAACACCATCTTTCTTGGAATTTGAATCGGCGTTTAGATCTCTCAGTTCTCGGATTAGAGTCTAGGAGAAGAGGGGCATGATCCGAGCCTGATTCTGACAGTCTGAGAACCGTTGCATTGGGATAGAGTTGCTGCCAATCAACTCCTACCAGGAATCGGTCCAGTCTTTCTTGTATCAACTCATCACCCCTCCGTCTATTTGACCAAGTGAATGGTCTTCCGACCATACCAATATCAATCAGGGAATTATCATCAATAAAACTATTAGAAGTTTCAATAGAAGAAGGAGATTTAGCACCCCCACCTTCTTTCTCCAATTGATTAGAAATGGCATTAAAATCCCCCATTAACACAACCTTACCATCGAACGGTTGGGTGACTGAAGTTAATTAAGCAAATTGAGTCATTCTATGTTGATCATTTGAACTGAGATAAACACCTAGAACACCATAGGGATCATTAGAACCAACTGTCAAAACTGATGCCGCAATGAAAAATCTACCAGGCTGTAAAATCTGAACAGTACAACCATCCCTCCATGCTATTGCCAAACCCCCTGATAATCCATCCGGATCTACAATAAACCATTCCTTGAAACCACAAGATCTTAGTTTTCCTTCAACTTGTCGAGATTGATTTTTTGTTTCACATATAAAACCAACCTCGGGGGAGTAGGATTTGCAAATCCCTTTAAGATTGTGGATTGTCAGGGGTCTCCCCAAACCCCGACAATTCCATGAGAGCAGTTTCATATTTCTTTGGGTGCCACTTGAAGGTGGCCTCCACCGTCATAGCAATTATATGAGGGTTCTGAGTCTCTGATTTGTTGCTCATGGTGTAGAGAAAATCAGAATTGGTATTCAATGATTCCAAAGAGACATAAGATATATGGAATGAATGAATTAGAAAACGGAATGAATTGGGAGAGAAAACGAAAATTAGGGAGCTAAGTGGAAAAGAAATTAAGAAAAGAAAGTAGAAGAAGATGGAAAAGAGTTTTACGAAGAAAAGACAAAGAAAGGTGTAACCATGGAAGCGGCGCAGTAAAACCCTATCAGAGCGTCGGGCGCTAGATGAGGAATACGTACTCCAACTAATTTGCCATGTAAGTTTTTAATACTAAATCAAACACATACTTTATATCTTTCCATTTTCTTTTAATAATTAAAAATTTACACGAAAAAATAATGTACATTAATTCTCCCACTGAATACAGGAAAAATTTAAAAAAAAAAGTGGATATATAAAATACTTATTACACAAGAAGGTGGATTTTTGTGTACTTAAAAATTTTTTATTTAATTTATCTTAAAATAAAAATAATATAAAGTGGACTATTTTTATTTTTAAATCTTATTTCTTGTTGATTATTTTAATTTTAAATTT
>NC_029789.2:20599097-20599870 GCF_000816755.2 Arachis ipaensis
ATTGAAAATGTAAACATAGAAATTACAATTTTTAATTTTTGATAATAATCATACGTTAGACTATAGAATCACATTTTTATTTAAAATTAAAAAAATAGTCAAACTAAAAAATAAAACTTTAAACTAGACTAAATATATGATTAAGGTGCTAGTTTGATGTAGCTGAGGAGCGAGAAAAGGTTCTCTTAGGAGGTCCGTGGATGATCGAGGAAAATTATGTGGCTGTGAAGCCTTGGGATCAAGAGTTTAGATCAAGTGAAAACTGTTTTGGAGCAACTTTAGTGTGGATTAGAATTTCCGGATTACCAATTTGGTGCTACCAAGAAGATGCAATGCTCCGTGTTGCGGCTACAGTTGGCATTCCCGTTAAGGTTGATTTGGCAACAAAATTAGCTGAAAGAGGACGATATGCTCGAGCCTGTGTTCAGATAGATTTAGGATTGCCTGTAGAAACCATAATAGAGTACATGGATTATATGTTAGAGATGGGTCTTGGTCTACTGATCCAGATATTCTCCAGGAAGAAGCTCTCTCTTTTTACAAGAATCTCTTTGGTACAACGGAAGAGGTTGAGGTTGATTGTTTAGGGGATGTTCCGATGCCCACTCTAAGTACTGAGGCTTGTGCCAGGTTAATTGACCCTGTCTCTTTTGCGGAAGTCAAGACAGCAGTATTCAGTATGAGCCCTTTTAAGGCTCCTGGTCCAGATGGCTTTCAAGCTTATTTTTTTAAAGAATATTGGGAGATAGTAGGCACTGAGATTTGGAATATTG
>NC_029789.2:20600698-20604304 GCF_000816755.2 Arachis ipaensis
TTTGTATGGAAAGACTTGCTTGCTATATATCTCATAAGGTGGTCGAGGGTGTGTGGAAACCAGTTTCTGTCACTAGGGGTGGCCCAAAATTTTCTCATTTGATGTTTGCAGATGATCTCTTACTCTTCTGTCAGGCTACAAAGAGTCAGGTCCAATGGTCATGCATTCTCTTAACATTTTTTGCAAGGCATCTGGCATGAAAGTGAATCTTGAAAAGTCTAAAGCTTTTTGTTCTAAAAATGTGACTGCTCGTAGAAGAGATATTTTTACTAGTGTTTCTTTAATACGTTTTGCTTTGGACTTAGGAAGATATCTTGGAGTTAACCTTAATCATTCCTGTACCAGTAGGGCTTCTTTTCATTCGGTGATTGAAAAGGTGAGGGGAAGAGTAGCTAATTGGAAAGGAAGGCTTCTAAATAAAGCAGGGAGACTTTGCCTGATCAATTCTGTTGCAGCATCCATTCCTGTCTATCATATGCAGGTATCTTTTTTTCCAAATTGGGTTTGCGATAAATTATCTTCTATGATGAGACAGTTCCTTTGGAAGGGTCAAGTTGATGGTAAAGGTCTTTCTCTTGTTAATTGGAGGACCGAGAACCGTGATCAAAAATTTGGTGGCCTGGGTGTTAGAGATCCTGCGTGTGTTAATATATCTTTACTTGGTAAATTGGTGTGGCAACTTTTTCCTTTTTCATACAAGCCTTGGATTGCTCTATTGAGGGCGAAGTATCTGAGGAATGAGGGAGTTTTAGATGGCCCTGTCCCTTGCAAAGCTTCTCATATTTGGAAGAGTATCTCAAAGGCTTTTAGTGCTCTTAAGGATGCATTCTCTTGGTGTGTTGGGTCACTTGATCAATCTTTTTGGTTTGACAATTGGAGTATTGAGGGTCCAATTGCTCAAGATGTCCCTTTTGTACATATATCTGACTCTGATTTAACTATTAGAGACGTTTGGAAAGATGGTCAATGGAATCTCCATGATATTTTCTCCATCATTCCAGAAGATGTCAAACAGCGTTTGAATGCTTATAATCCAGATTTGAATGCTGGAGAGAGTTCGGGTTGGTCGTGGGGTGTGGCATCTTCTAGACTTTACTCAGCTAGGAGTGGGTACAGTTGGCTAGCCAAAAGAAAGTTTGACTGGAATGAGCATGATAATTGGTTGTGGGTATGGCGACTGCATATTCCTGAGAAGTACAAGTTCTTGATTTGGCTCAGTCTTCATAATGCTATTCCTACGGCAAAGTTTCGTTTGGGTCGTGGTTTAGCTTTATCTAGCACCTGTCATCGATGTCAGAATGGTTCTGAATCAATTCTTCATTGTCTTCGGGAGTGCCCTAGTGCCAAGGAGGTCTGGAACCTTTTAGGCCTGTATTCAGATAACTCGAATTTACATGATTGGCTCTACAGAGGTGCAAGGAGTGAAAATGTTTTTCTTTTCTTTTCGACCATCTGGTGGATTTGGAGAAGCAGGAATCATGACTTATTTAATATAGATGATTCTTGGAGTGCTAGTAAAGTGGTGAGTTTGATTCGTAGTTCAGTAAGGGAGTTTCACACTATTTTTGCTATGCATCAATCTCTGTCTCCTCCTTCACTTTGTTTGCATTGGGTTCCACCTCCAGTTTATTCTGTTAAATTGAATTGTGATGCTAGTTGGTTTGCTCCTTCTGGCTATGCTGGTTTTGGTTGTATTATTCGCAATCCTGATGGATGTTGGTTGAAAGGTTGCACTGGGAAAGTCGAAGTGTGCAGTGTTCTTTTTGCTGAATTGTATGCAATTTGGAGAGGCTTACTTCTTGCTTGGGAGAGTGGATTTCGTGAGGTTATTTGTGAAACAGACTGTTTAGAAGCTCTTTTCTTGGTAAACCAAAGAATGCTTGGTAAGGATATTCCGGAATGGGATTTGGCAAAACATATACAGGAGGTTATGAATTGGAATTGGAGAGTCTCTATTCTTTTAATTCAGAGGACTGCAAATAGTGTTGCAGATTGTATGGCTAAAGCAGCTGCTTCTGTCGCGGACATTCACTCGAATTGGAGCCAACCATGGAGTGAGCTTCAACATCTAATAGATTTAGATATGACTCTAGCCAATTAATTTGGTTTTGTCTCTTTTTTTTTCTTTCTTTTCTATTTAGTCACCAAAAAAAAAAAAAACTTTACATCTTATCATTTTTTCTGACAATTAAAGATTTACACGAGAAAATGGTGTACATTCATTCCCCTTGTACACGAGAAAAATGATGTAACACTTAATTAATATGTAACGTTTAATTCATATTTGACAGAAATTGATCACACCGTGTAGGTCAACGCTTAATTAATATACAATGCTTAATTAATTAATAGCCTACAACCATTTATTATTGCGATAATTCTAATATTTCTGTGTGTTCGGATTATATTTAATATACAGTAATTTGAATAAAATTAATTTTTAATTAAAAATGAGTTGGTGTTAATGGAATTTATGTTTGACTATTTTTATATCAAAATAGATTGTAATAAACTAAATATTATTTGGATTATATTATTCAAAGTTATTTTTAAATAAAAAAAAAGTTTAATTATTCTGTTAATCTTTGTAGTTTTATCAAATTTGCAATTAGATCTTTATATTTTTCTTTTTAATTGCATTCCTACACTGCTCAATTGGAAAAGAAAAAAAATATAGAAACTTAGTTGCAATTTTGGTGAAACTATAAAGACCAACAAAATATTTAAATTTTAGTATTTTTTTAGTACTCTCAATACTCTTTAGTATTCTTTTAATTATAATTTTCACTGCTTATAATTTGGAAAAGATATAGAAACTTAGTTGCAATTTTGGTGAAACTATAAAGACCAACAAAATATTTAAATTTTAGTATTTTTTTAGTACTCTCTACTCTCAATAGTATTCTTTTAATTATAATTTTCATTGCTTTTAATATGATACAAAATACAAATAATAAAATTGATAAATAAAAAATAAATTTCTATAATTAATAGTCAAACCGAAAAAGTGAACACAACAATTACAATTTTTAGTTTTTAGTTTTTGACATACGCTAAACTACAGAATCACATTTGTTTTTGAAATAACAAGAAAAATAGTCACTTTAAAACAAATTAAATGTACCGTATAAAGTTATTAATACTAAACCAAACACATATTTAGTCACAAAAAAAAACCAAACACATATTTTATATATTTTCGTTTTTTTGATAATTAAAAATTTACACAAAAAAAGGATGTACATTCATTCTCTCACTGAATATAGAGAAAATAAAAAAATAAATATATAAAACACTTACTACACAAGAAAGTGGATTTTTTTATACTTAAAATTTTTTTTAATTTATCTAAAAATAAAAATAATATAAAGTGGACTTTTTTTATTTTTGAATCTTATTTTTTATTAATTATTTTAATTTTGAATTTAATTTAGGAAATGAAAACTAGACAAACAGAGAAACAACTCTCTCGAAAAAATCTTTTTTATTTATTAGTTTATTTTTAATTAGTAATCATAATAATTTTTAATTTTTCTTATCGAAGATCAGTAAGACTCAAATCTACCACTTCTTAGATGAATATGGAAATACTATGTCATTTGAGTT
>NC_029789.2:20608252-20609004 GCF_000816755.2 Arachis ipaensis
ACTCATATAAACAAGGAGTAACAAGAATTTTAAAAGTAATAACATGTACGAGAGAATATTAAAAAAAATTGAAAAAAATTATGATACAAATAATAAAGAATAAAATTGATAAATAAAAAATAAATTTCTATAATTAATAGTCAAACCGAAAAAGTGAACACAACAATTACAATTTTTAGTTTTTGATAATAAACATACGCTAAACTACAGAATCACATTTGTTTTTGAAATAACAAGAAAAATAGTCACTTTAAAACAAATTAAATGTACCGTATAAAGTTATTAATACTAAACCAAACACATATTTAGTCACAAAAAAAAACCAAACACATATTTTATATATTTTCGTTTTTTTGATAATTAAAAATTTACACAAAAAAAGGATGTACATTCATTCTCTCACTGAATATAGAGAAAATAAAAAAATAAATATATAAAACACTTACTACACAAGAAAGTGGATTTTTTTATACTTAAAATTTTTTTTAATTTATCTAAAAATAAAAATAATATAAAGTGGACTTTTTTTATTTTTGAATCTTATTTTTTATTAATTATTTTAATTTTGAATTTGATATAGGAAATGAAAACTAGACAAACAGAGAAACAACTCTCTCGAAAAAATCTTTTTTATTTATTAGTTTATTTTTAATTAGTAATCATAATAATTTTTAATTTTTCTTATCGAAGATCAGTAAGACTCAAATCTACCACTTCTTAGATGAATATGGAAATACTATGTCATTTGAGTT
>NC_029789.2:20610200-20610736 GCF_000816755.2 Arachis ipaensis
AAAAAATTAAGAACTCTAAAAATAAATGCATACGTGAGAGTATCAGAGAACAAATATTACAAAAAAAATCAATAAAATTTATGATACAAATAATAAAGAACAAAATCGATAAAAAAAATTTAATTAGCAGTCTAATTGAAAATATAAACATAGAAATTACCATTTTTAATTTTTGATAATAAACATATGTTAGACTATAGAGTCATATTTGTGTTTAGAATAAAAAAAATAGTTAAATAAGAGAATAAAACTTTAAACCAAACTAAATATATGATTTAAAGTTATTAATACTAAATTAAACACATACTTTATATTTTACCATTTTCTTGTTGATAATGGAAGATTTACACGAGAAAATGGTGTACATGAGTACATCCATTCTCCCACTAAATACAATTGAAAATCTTCACGAAAAAATAATGTAACACTTAATTAATATGTAATGCTTAATCAATTAATATGTCTACCGCCATTTATTATTGTTGGATAATTCTAATATTTCTGTGTGTTCATATTACAGTCAGTATACAGTAACT
>NC_029789.2:20610883-20613724 GCF_000816755.2 Arachis ipaensis
AAAAATAATAATAGTGGTAAAAAAACTCATATAAACAAGAAATAACAAGAATTTTAAAAGTAATAACATGTACGAGAGAATATTAAAAAAAAATATTACAAAAAAAAATAAAATTTATGATACAAATAATAAAAAATAAAATTGATAAATAAAAAATAAATTTCTGTAATTAATAGTCTAACTGAAAAAGTGAACACAAAAATTACAATTTTTAGTTTTTGATAATAAACATACGTTAAACTATAGAATTATATCTGTTTTTGAGATAACAAAAAAAAGTCAAATAAAAAAATAAAATTTTAAAACAAACTAAATGTACTATATGAAATTATTAATACTAAACTAAACACATACTTTATATCTTTTCATTTTCTTTTGATAATTAAAAATTTACACGAGAAAAGAATGTACATCCATTCTCCACCAAAATTGAAAAAAAAAATAATTTACATCCATTCGCCCACTGAATATAGATAGAGAAAATAAAAAAAATGTGGGTATATAAAAACACTTGACTACATATGAAGGTGAATTTTTTTGTAATTTTTTATTTAATTTATCTAAAAATAAAAATAATATAAAGTGGACTATTTTTTATTTTTGAATCTTACAGTAAATATTAAATACTATAAGAGACATCACCATACAAAAATATACTTGTCAATTAATTAATTATTTAGTGATGGTCTTTTATTTATTTGATTTGAATATGTAATTTGGTTGATTTCTATTGTCCTTTCCTTCAAATTAAATACGCTCTATGGATAAATCTTATTTTTATAAGAATTGTATAATATAATAAAAATGCAATAAGATGCTATTTATTTTTAAAAAGAAAACGATAAGGGTATCACAGCTTTAATTTTTATTTTCAAACTGCATGCAAATAGGTGCATGTACAGAGACTTAACAGAAAATTTAAAATATGACCAATAATGAAGAGGAAAGTAGAAGCTACTCCTCGAACAGCTGGAATAACAATTAACAGTAAATTAAACAACATAAATGCTAGGATCAGAACATGCATGGGTGATCACAATTCAAAAGCTCGCCATTGTTAGTTGTTACGAGTGTACGGTCCAAAGGGAGATCCTCCTCCCTGCTGCAGCATGGCAGTGTAGCTATAAAACTGGTGGTACGGTATCTCATCTCCAAATGCTTGATGATGATTATGCATCTGAGAGTTTTGAAACAGCGACGAGAAAAATATTGGCGGTAACGGCACTGGCATCGGCACATGCAGCGGCATCATGTTATTAGGAGTATAATTCCCCACAGCCACAGGGTCTTTGTTAATACGAAGCTTTTCAAAGTGGCAAGTAACGGTTTTCTTCAGCTCCTCCAGCGCCACTTTATATTGCTTCAGTTTGGGCACACTCATCTCACCAACAGGAGCAGCCCACCACCACTTAGCCTCTGCCTCCTTCCGCCAGCGTTTCATTTCCTCCAACTGCTTCCTCTCCGCTTCGATCTCCTCGTTGATCTTCGCCAGCAATGTGTTGAGCTCATCATGAGCCTCCGTCGTGAAGTGGACGGTGGCGGCGTCCAGGTGTGGCGGGCCCCCACCTTCCGTGAAGCTTTTGATGAGGGCTTCCACGCTGGGGTGCCCAAAAGAATAGGCCTTGTTCCCCGGAGAGAACACGATGAGTGCCAACTCAACACCGCAAAGGGTGCTTAGCTCGCTCGCTTTCTTGAAAAGCCCACCGCGACGCTTTGAGAATGTCACTTGCAAGTTGCTCTCCTTCATCATCTTCTTCATCTCGATCTTTTGGCGGCCTTTGTTTTTCTTCGAATTGGAGCTTGAATTTGAAGCCATCCTTGGTGCCTGAAACAATTATTGCAAAATGATAAGAATGAAAGCACAAAGTTAAAATATATGTAATTAACTTCCAAGTTGTGAAATGGTGTAGGCATATGGTAGCAGAATGGATCATTTTATAGAGAAATTTCAACGGAGGCTATTATGCAATTGGCTATTAATTATTAAGAAGAGAAAGTCTAGAGACACCATTTTTATTAAAATTTGGCAATATTTAATTATCAAATGAAAATAGAATAATTTTATATTATTATAGATATAATTTTATACCATTAAAAATATTAATAATAACTAATTGATGACTACAAATTATAAAATTTGCTGGTCCTAGTACTCCTCTATTAAAAATATATGCATACAAGAAAAATAGAAAAAAAAAAAGATAAATAAGTCCCCTAACTTTTAATTAGAAGACACAGGTATTGTTTGGTGAAGAAAAAGAGACGGAAAGACTGAGACTGAGAGACAGAGACTAAAAGACAGAGATTGAAATAAATCTCAATATTTTGTTTGGTGTAAAATATGAGACAGAAATTGAAACAAGAACGAAACTCTAATTTAATTTGCACAAAGGGTAGAATTGGAATTAATTAATTGAAATGAGGGTATTTTAGGTATAAAATGTTATTAAAGTGTCAGTCTCTATCTCTAAAAGTTTTAGTCCCCTATGTCCCTATTTTTTGGAGGTACTGAAATACTGAAATTTTAGAGATAGAGACAAAAATTTTAGTACCAGTCTCTAAACCAACAAACATGATACTAATTTGAGTCTCTCAATTTTTGTCTCAATATCTCAAAACAACAAACGCTACATTAAGTTCTTGATTAATTGAAAATACAAAAATATTCCTGACTTTTTAAAATATGAAACACTTAAATATTTCCATTCAAAGTATAAAAGAATAAATTGGTCAAAATATTTAAATATTTCGCATTTTAAAAAGTGTAGGACATTTTTGTATTTTTAATTAATTAAAATTTATTTTTTTTGAGATAAAAAATAAGGGAATTATTTCATTATT
>NC_029789.2:20614506-20635841 GCF_000816755.2 Arachis ipaensis
TTCATATTGTCATTTTTACATGATATTTTATTCTAATTTAGAAATATATACAACCTTTTTTAAGGAATGTTGCGACGACTTTTGGGCTAACATTTAATTTTAAAATTTAATTGAATGTTAGTTTAATATAATTCGATAAAACTTTTAAACGAAAAAGATTTTACTAAAGTGTTTATAAGGAATGTTATAATGATTTTGGATATCATGTTGTTTTTTAAAAAATGCAATTTTTAAATGATGAGTATCATATTTTATTTGATTATATTTTATATATTTTAAATATATCTTAATTTTGAAATTATCTTGTAATATTATTTTTCTGATATATTTTTTATTTTTTAAATTATTTTATTTTATTAGGATTTTTAGTTTATTTTATTGAATTTTTTTACCTTGTAAACTTTAGGATTTAAAATTTTTTAGTTTATACAATTCCAACCATGTGATTAAAGAGTGGTTTAAGAAATAGATTTGAATTTGGATAACTTATTGAGTGCAAATGAAATAAACATATTGAAATATAATAAACAGAATCGTTATAGTTAACTCATCTCTAATTTTTTTTCCCGGGAGTACGTACTCCTCATCTAGCGCCCGACGCTCTGCTAGGGTTTCACTGCGCCGCCTCCATAGTTACACCTTTCTTTGTCTTTTCTTCGTCAAACTCTTTTCCATCTTCTTCTAATTTCTTTTCTACTTAGCTCCCTAATTTTCGTTTTCTCTCCCATTTCATTCCTCTTTTAATTCATTCCATTTTCTAATTCACTCATTCCATATATCTTATGTCTCTTTGGAATCATTGAATACCAATTCTGATTTTCTCTACACCATGAGCAACAAATCAGAGACTCAGAACTCTCATATAATTGCTATGACAGTGGAGGGTGCCAGCCTTCAAGTGGCACCCAAAGAAATATGAAACTGTTCTCGTGGAATTATCGGGGTTTGGGGAGACCCCTGACAATCCACAATCTTAAAGGGATTTGCAAATCCTACTCTCCCGATGTTGGTTTTATCTGTGAAACAAAAAATCAATCTCGACAAGTTGAAGGAAAACTAAGATCTTGTGGTTTCAAGGAATGGTTTATTGTAGATCCGGATGGATTATCAGGGGGTTTGGCAATGGCATGGAGGGATGGTTGTACTGTTCAGATTTTACAACATGGTAGATTTTTCATTGCGGCATCAGTTTTGACAGCTGGTTCTAATGATCCCTATGGTGTTCTAGGTGTTTATCTCAGTTCAAATGATCAACATAGAATGGCTCAATTTGCTGAATTAACTTCAATCACCCAACAGTTCGATGGTAAGGTTGTGTTAATAGGGGATTTTAATGCCATTTCTAATCAATTGGAGAAAGAAGGTGGGGGTGCTAAATCTCCTTCTTCTATTGAAACCTTTAATAGTTTTATTGATGATAATTCCCTGATTGATATTGGTATGGTCGGAAGACCATTCACTTGGTCAAATAGACGGAGGGGTGATGAGTTGATATAGGAAAGACTGGACCGATTCTTGGTAGGAGTTGATTGGCAGCAACTCTATCCCAATGCAACGGTTCTTAGACTGTCAGAATTAGGCTCGGATCATGCCCCTCTTCTCCTAGACTCTAATCCGAGAACTGAGAGATCTAAACGTCGATTCAAATTCCAAGAAAGATGGTGTTCTAATGATGAAATAAGGCAGATTGTTAGAGAGGTTTGGCATGAACAGATTGATGGTTCAGCCATGTATATCCTAGCTCAAAAAATAAAGCGTTGTCGGCATAAGATTATCAGATGGCAGCAAGAACACAGATCTAATTCGAAGGTGGAGATTGATTTACTACAGTCGGAATTAGAGGAACTTCGTTTAGCAGGAATTCATGGAGGCGACATCATTTCAGAAATAGAGGACAAACTTGAAAAAGCATTGCAAAATGAGGAATCTTATTGGAAAGATAAGTCTAGAGTCAAATGGCTCAAATCTGGTGATCAGAATACAGCTTTCTTCTATCAGAAATTTAGAAACCAAACCCGAAGGAATAGAATTTGGCAACTAACTGGCAGTGATGGTGAAGTGGCTACTTCAAATGCTGGTATTGCTTCTGTGGCTGAATCTTATTTCAAGGACATCTTTTCCTCCACTTGTCATGAGAACCCTGAACCTCTGTTTATTAATTTTGAACCTAAGGTTACAGCTCACATGAACCGTAGGCTTCAAAGACCAGTGACTATGGAGGAAGTGAAACGTGCAACATTTAGCATTCATCCTCAAAATGCTCCAGGAGATGATGGTATGACAGCAAAATTTTTTCAAAGCTTCTGGAACATACTTAGTGGTGATGTGTTTCGAGCAGTTAAGAGCTTCTTTTCTGGAGGCAGAATCTTAAAGGGTTTTAACCACACTCAGATCTGTCTTATTCCCAAGATTTCGGATGCTAAAGATATGACTCAGGTAAGACCAATAAGCCTATCTTCAGTCTTTTACAATATTATCTCCAAAGTATTTGTACATAGGCTTCAGGGTATGATGAATAGACTAATTAGCCCTACGCAGAGTGCTTTTATTAAAGGCAGATTAATCTCTGATAATATCCTAATTGCTCACGAGTGTATGCATTACTTGAAGAACAAAAAAAGGGGTCTCGAAAATGAAATGGCGCTAAAATTAGATATGAGTAAGGCATATGATAGGGTGGAATGGAACTTTCTTTGGTTTATATTGGAGAAGTTTGGTATTGACTCCCGATGGATCATGTGGATTCGAGAATTAGTGACAACTGTTTCTTATTCTGTTATTGTGGAAGGACAACCTTATGGTTTCTTCAAACCAAATAGAGGTATTCGACAAGGAGATCCTCTATCCCCCTATCTTTTTCTTTTTTGTGCAGAAGGTCTCTCCTTCTTGCTACACAAGGCAGAACAAAACATACTAATTCAGGGTCTTCAGATACATAGGCAATGTCCCAAGGTCAACCACCTCCTGTTTGCTGATGATTCCATTTTATTCTGTAAGGCTAATCTTGAAGCATGTTCAAATATCCTGCATTTATTGAATTCTTATGAAAGCATCAGTGGCCAGAGGGTAAATCTTAATAAATCTGCTATATTCTTTAGCCACAACACTCCGTCTACTACTCGTACACTACTGGCTAACTCTATGAATATTAATCATATTGGGGCTCAGAATAAATACCTTGGTTTGCCTTCTACAGTCTCTAAATCGAAAAAGGCTTCTTTTAGTATGATCAAAGAAAAGGTTCAGAAAAGAATCCAAGGGTGGAAGCGCAATCTTCTTTCGTCAGGTGGTAGACACGTATTGCTTAAGGTAGTGGGAGAAGCTATTCCTATTTATACATTGTCTTGCTTCAAGTTGCCTGATGGTTTAATTTCGGAAATTCACTCTCTACTTTCTCAGTTCTGGCGGGGACAAAAAGGTTCTGAAAGGAGGATGGCTTGGATTAGCTGGGACACTATGACTCGCCCACGAAAAGAAGGAGGCCTTGGATTTAAAGATCTCAGAATCCAAAATCTGGCGCTTTTAGGCAAACAGTTTTGGCGACTTGTAACACAGCCTACTTCCTTATTATCCAAAATCTTAAGAGGTAAATACTTTAGCAATGGTAATGCTATAACGACAGAAATTGGAGTCTTACCTTCTTGGGGATGGAGGAGCATACTGGAAGGCCGAAAGATTGTTGAAAAAGGTCTTAATTGGGCTGTGGGTACTGGTGAGAATATCTGAACCTTTGAGGATCATTGGCTGCCTCATCCGTATCCTTTAATGATTTCTGACATGCCAAATAGACAGGCTATTTCTGAGTTGGTTCCAAGAGTTAAAGATCTAATTACTGAAGATAGAAATTAGAATCAGAATCTCATTCAAGAATTATTTCCCCAAGACGTTGCAAACAGGATTTTGCTAGTTAAAATTCAGCAGAGTAGGGACAAATTGCAATGGGATTTGAACAAATCCAAACAATATGATACAGCTTCAGGTTACATAATTGGCTATTTATTTTACCATCCACCTCTGGAGCTTTGCCCTAATTATATGCAGCAGAAAAAACCGTGGATTGATCTATGGAAGTTGAACTTGCCTCACAAAATTAAACTATTTATCTGGAAAGCTCTCCATGGCCGACTTCCGGTGCTTGCTCAGATTCATCACCGCATCCCATCTATATCACCAATATGCCCTTGCTGTCATGAAGCAACGGAAACAGTCACTCATTGTTTGATCGATTGCTCTAGAATTAAAGACGTATGGTCTCAGAGTTATCTTCGTGACTGTCTTCCCCCTCAGAGTTCTAACGACTTTTGGACATGGTGGACTGCATCAACAGAGATACTTAACCCGTTGAAGAATGCTGACCGTAATCCTCAATTGCTTGCCATCATTTGCTGGAACTGCTGGAAAGCTCGCAACCAGTTGATTTTTGAAGGTTCTACTTCTATGCCGTCTGCCATTCTAGCAAGCTCTGTCAAGTTGCTTCGTGAAATCCAAAGAACTCCCAATTTAGGTCGTTATCTCCATGAGACAAGCTCTTAGTTGCATTCAATTTGATTTATCATTATTTCTTCTTTAAGATTTTTCTTCGTTTTTCGACCACGCACCGTTGGATGAATACCTTCAGTGTAGTGTTTTTGGGAAATCCCCACCTTTTATTATGCTGTTCTGCTTTTGGACATCTTTGTATTTCATTTTTTAATAATTAATGAAATATAACCTATTATCTTTGAAAAAAAAAATCTTATTTGAACATTAGAGATTTGATAAAGAAACATAATTCTAATTAATATTGGCTAACTGTATCTAAAACTCAAGACTTTTTTTTTTGGTGACTTTAAAACTCAAGACTTTGATTGATAAAAAAGAGTATCTATTATTTCAATTTACGATGCTGATTATTAAAATTCACGATTAAGTACGATGTTAGTCTAAGATTTAACATAAAAAATGAATTCGTTTCTATTTTTTAGCATTTAAATTTGCTCTTAAAATCTATTTTAGTTTTAAAACCGTTATTTAGACAATTATACTCTCACTCGCTGTGTTTACAGCCAAGGACTTACAGGTTTACAGGAATCGAAGCAATGGCTTTAGGTCTCTCCGAAATTGCCTGTGTTGGGAACCACCAGTAGGCAATAGTTTTAAAGTTAATTGTGATGCAAGCTTGTATATGGATTCAAATTTAGCGGGATTTGGGTGTATTATTAGAGATTCTAAGGGAGATTGGATCTCGGGCTGCTCTGGAAGCATTCCCCCTTGGTCTATAATCAGATGTGAATTATTTGCTGCTTGGAGGGGGCTGGTTTTAGCTTGGGATTGCGGTTTGAGGGATATTATATGTGAAACAGATTGCCTTGACATTCTGCCCATCATGCATGAGCTTACAAGTGGGTATCCATCTGAAGTAACATATTTGGTTCACAAGATTCAGGAGCTTTTATCTCATCCTTGGCTTGTTCATGTTGAATGGGTGTCCCGAGAAGCAAATAGAGCTGCGGATTGAATGGCTAAATATGGTGCCAAGAGTAACTCTAATCATGTTATTTGGTCTGAGCCTGGTGTTGATCTCCAACGAATCATCCGCTCGGATTTAGAATAGTTTTTGCTTTGTTTCTTTCCTTGTTTAGTCACCAAAAAAATACTCTCACTCGCTGATCACCAATAAAAGCATTAAGCACTCCTCACCAAAATTCGTTATTGTGAACAACGAGGAGTAGCGGATCACACATTGACTTACATACTTTATCCATTCAACCAACACGGAAACAATAATAACTGAATTCCAAACACAATTTATCTAACTAAGCCTTACCATCTTAAATTTCAAATTATAAATTTCAAACAACATATGAGAATACTGACTGTGGTTGAAACCTGAAAGATGTAATTCTTCTCCAAATTGATTCACAACTTCAAATACAAATTCATGAAATTAGGACAAAATTCTCCAATCAAACAGCAAGCAGCACTCAATAACAAGGCAAAAATTAGGATAAATTACTAATGAAATCTATGAATCAAGAAGCAAATTCAATACAGAAATTGAGAGCGTCAAAATGTCTTACCAGAGACGAGGGAGAGGGTGGGCAGAGGTGGAACAACTACGACAAAGATAGTAGGCAGAGATGCTAAAAGACGAGTAAATCTCTATAATAGTCCCTGAGATTCGCGTGATTACCCAATGTAATCTTCAAGATCCCGATTTTTCCATTGTAGTCCTCCAGATAGAGCGTCCGAGTACTCATAGTGGTCCTTGGACATATTTCTGGTGATGAGTCATTACTGGAACGCTTATGTGGCATCGTTTTGCCATGTTGGATGACTCCAACAACTATCTGAGCTGGCTCATTTCCAATTTACACCCATATTGGTCTCTCCCACTATATTTAACCCTAAATCTCCAAATTTTGATAAACAGCTACAAACAATTCAGTTATATTTCGAAGTCTGCAGTTACCTAAAGAATCAATCATAATCCATTAACTAAGCTAAAGGAAAGAGGCACAATGCAGTGAAGAAATAAGCAACCTTGGCACCTTTCTACATTGGCACCCGAGTCGGGTGCTTAAAAGTCGACGGCATTGTAGCCTGAAAAAGAAGAAAAACTCATATTTTCATTAACTAAAGAGAGAAAAATCAGAAGTTTAATTAGACAAAGTTTATGGCAAGACATTATTAGTACCTGAATCTCTAGTGCCAAATTGTGGCCTTTGAAAGAAAATGCTACGATTCCAAGAGCATTCAAGGCAAGAAACAAAGATGCAGAAGATGATGGCGATGACAAAGGTTCATAAGAGATGGAGGGTGGCCTTTGTTGGCTCACAGATAGAACCCAAACCATGGTGGAGTAAGTGATTGCTTTCACAACACCTATGAGTGAGAGCCCTGCAATTGAATTGAGGTTTGGAAGCTGAGATAGGACAATGGATAGAGGAGTGAAAACCAGGTACCACTCCACTGTGGTTAAAGGATTTGAGGTACACGTTAGACCACAAACTATTTGGAAGAAGGGTTTCATGGTTTCCCCTCCTATAAGGATCAATGCAGTTGTAGTTCTTGCTGATAAATAAACAGTTGGGAAGAGAGCAAGCCACACTCCTAATCTTTCCCCTGAAAAAGCAAGGTTGAAACCTTTTCAAATCATGCAATGATAGTTTTAGAATTGTTATATGTGTATGAATCGTCTTCAATTAACTTGGTTTGAGTACCCAACATAGTTTTTGAGGATCAATTATGTGTAAAGCATTCTTGCATTGTTAATTATGCAACTACTTTACATAAGAATGTGATATAATAAATAAACTATATCAAATATACTCACCAAATGCTGCTTGAGTAAGGAGAATCTTCCAGAACCCATCAAGACTAGCAAAAAGGAGGTCTAAAACAACGAAGAGGTGTGATCCAAACCCAAAATCCCCACAAAAATTCCGAAAAACACCAAAAAGAATACTGAGCTGCTTCTCAGATCTCCTAGACGCAGATCTCTCAAAAAGTGAGCCTCGCAAGCATCATGACCCACATGTAAAGGCTCAAACTTGACAACAGAATCGAAACGAAAGCACCACTCACGAAGAAGTCAGAATTGGTATCGGAACCCAAGTAAGAGTGAAGGAAGAGGGAACAGAGGGTAACGAAGGAGACGATGAACGCAACACAGTATTAATCGATGTAGAGGTGGGATTGAAGGTGAGCATGGTCGAACTTGAGCCTGAAGATTTGGGTATTCTTCTCGTCAAAATTGAGCTTGTCTTTATTCTTGGGCCACTTTCTGAGGTCGGGAGCAGGGCCTTCGGGGGCGCTAGGACGGCGAATGGTAGCACAAAGGCCGTTGGACGTGGAGGGTTGGGCATCGGGGTGATGTAGGTTTGGAGAGCGTAGAGGAATAGAATTGAGAGCCTGAAGAATGTGATGAAGAACGCGAGGAAGAGGGAGAGCGAAGCGTGCAAGAGTGGGGCTTTGTACAATATCACCAACTGCGAGGGACCAATATGGGTATAGTGGGAGGGACCAGCGTGGCAAAACGATGCGACGTAAGCACTCTGATGATAACTCATCACCAGAAATATGACCAGCATGGCAAAACCACTATGAGTGCTCGGAGCTCTATCTGGAGGATTACAATGAAGAAATCGAGATCTTGAGGACTACATTGGGTAATCACACGAATCTCAGGAACTACTACGGGTTTTACTCGCTAAAAGACGAACGCGAGCAGAGATGCTGCCGTAGCGAAGGCGGTAGAGACACAAGCGACGGTGCATGAGTTAAGCGGAGTAACAACGTAGGAGGAGAGGTCAAATGGAGCAACGATGTCGGTGACGACGGAACTTCCTTCGATTACAGAGAAAGAAAAGGGAGAGAAACTTGCGAAGCCGTTGCAATAGCAACATCATCCTTCGTGCCACCTCAAGTCTCCACTGGAGCTCCCTTTGCGCCTCTCGCCGCGCCTTCCTTTTGGCTGCCGCCTCCTCAGGCACCGCAATTCTCCTCGCTGCCAAATCCGTCCTGAGGCACTGCTCCGCCGACCCTTGCCTACCAGAATCTGTCGATTTCACCTCATGGTTTTAGCTCTGCGCATTAGGGAAGACAAAATGATTTTAGGGAATGAAATATAGGAAATGACCCCAAGGGGTGAAATTGTCCTTAAAAACTTTTTTCTCTTGAAAGGACAATTTTAAAACCAAAATAGAGCTTAAGGACGAATACAAATACAAAAAAAGAAGTTAGGGACGAATTCGATTTTCAGATTAAATCTTAGGAATCAAAATTATACTTAACCCTAACAGTTATAATATTACTGATCGAAATAGTTGTTTGTAATTATTTAAATATGTACGTCATTTTTTTCGCTTTGCAATTTATACATCGATTTAAGTTGCAATGGAACTCATGGAGGAATTTCATATAGGAGTAACTCGACTTAAGAAGAAAAAATAGAAGCTTTAACTTGTTTATTATGCATTTCTAATATTGGGAGATCACCACTTTATCACATTTGGAAGTCCTATTTTAGACCTTGTTCTGGACAAGAATAATATGATGAGAATTCGATTAAATGAGAATAGTACATTACTAGCTCTATTAATAGGTAACAGATATGTCATTAAAATAAATAAAAAATTATTATCTCAAAAAGCTGTCAAATCATGACATCAAAACGTACCTTTAAGGTCGTAAATGCCTAACGATTATTCCATCAAAGGTATAATATAGGAAAACGGAAAACTCATGAGGAAAGAGATAATTCACACAATCATACTAAGTGCACAACTGACTTAAGATTCTTTGTATTATTATTTGCAAATTTAGCATATTGGACAAGTCAAGCATGGATATAAAATATGAAAGTAGATTGATATTTTTTTTTATAAATATTAATTACTATTTTGTTGGAAATTATTGGCAAATATATATATATTTAAAACGCTAACCGGATCTTTTAATATCTATTTTAATTAGAACTTTATTATTAGTTATTTTGTGTTCTTTTTAAAATTTTTCTATTATGCACAAATTTGTTTAATAATTTAAATGATTATTTATGCACAGAAAAAATTCTATAGTGAATTTTATAGTTTTTGTATTTTTAGTACAAAAATAACTTTTAGTTTTACCAAAAAGGCAACTCTTCTACTAGTTGCATATTTGGCTTTAAGCAATATTTTAATAAGTTATATATTCTGAATATTAGGCAACACTTCAACGGTTTGCAAATTTAAACTTATAAGCATGCATAAAAGGATTGCATTTTATAGCAAATAGGCAACTCATTTTATAGTGTCCGAAACGTGAGAGAAAAGACAACATAGCAAAAGTGTTGTCTTAAACACACCTCTGAAGCGTTGTTCTTTTTCAACCAAAGGCAGCACTAATTAGGTGTTGCTTACGAAAGCGTTGCTTTTGAATAAAAAAAGCATTGCCTGTAATCTAAGACAATGGCGATAAGGAGTTCAAAAACATTGCTTTAAGTACAAAAGTATTGCTACAGATCACAAGCAACCTTTTATCAACTTTTAGGGAAAAAAATTTAAATGTTATCTCAGTCTGAAAATATTGCAGTGCATGGAGTATGTAAAGAAGTGTTAGAAGTGCTAACTTCATGGCAATTTACATCAAGCCCTACATCATGAACTCATTTATGTGGTTCCAACAAGACCCTTTGCAAAGAGGGGGATGTATTTGTTAGGACTGTTTTCCCAAAGCACTGGGCAGGTAAAGTTCTTAATGGTGGCGATAGATTATTTCACAAAATGAATTGAAGCTATGCCATTATCAAGTATTACTTCAGTTCAATGTCGGAAATCTATCTGGCAAGAGGTGTTAACGAGGTTTAGAATTCTTGAGGTTATAGTAACAGATAATGAATCTCAGTTTACTGATTCCAAGTTTTGAGATTTCTTGAGTGGATTAGGAATTTGTCAAAGCTTTGTATGGGTAGCGCACCTCAAGCTAATGCGCAGACCGAAGCCACAAACAAAATAGTTTTGAAAGGATTAAAGAAGAGGCTGGACGACTTTTCGGGTTCATAGGTCGACAAATTATGGTCAATCCTATGGTCTTATTGTACTACACCTCAATCCTCCACTAGAGAAACTTTGTTTAGGTTTATTTATGGCGAAGAGGCAGTAATTCCCATGGAAATTGGTGAGCCCATCCCGAGATTGTTGCTCGGCAATTCGGGAAGGAGTTTGAATATTGACCTTATTGATGAAGTGAGGTCAGGAGCCAACCTAAAGTCAGGCCAAAGAACTTATAAGAAGGTGATCTAGTGTTAAGACAAGCCAACGCTAGATCCTCGGCGTATTAGAGAAAATTAGTTCTGACTTGAAAAGGATCTTTCAGAGTTAAGAAAAGTCTAGGCAAAATGGCATACAAATTAAAAAACCTTGATGGTTCTAAGATTCCGAAGACATGAAATGTTGTTCATCACAAAAGGTATTATTCTTAGGAAGGTTCTGATATTAGAATAAGGGCACACTTTTCCTATTAAATTAGGTTTTTAATGAGGCCTTCTTATTTTTGAAATGTGTATTCAGTAATGCAAGTTATTTGATGCTTTAATAATTAGCAATTATTTCATGCTTTATGGCCTATTTAATTCGCATAAGTGATAAAGCTAGGAACAATGGCTTAACAAGTAAATAAAAGCGCCTTTAGTATTAATATCGATATGACAATAAATGTGCGATTTAATATCGAAAAAATGGTAAAATAAAAAGCGCATTTAAAGGTGATAAAATTTAAATAACAGACTAATAAAGTCTTTGACAGAATTTTAAACAGTTAAATATCTTTCGAAAAAATGAGGAGTAAGTTGTCTATGAAGGCAAATCAAAATACTAAGTATAATAACTTAGGAAATCTCACAAAGGGGAATTACACTATGCCAACTATTTTCGCATCTATTACTTTTTAGAAAACACCGACTTTGGAGACGTCCAGGTCGGGGGGCTAAGAATTTAATTTGCTCGAGCATATTGTGTTCAACATAAAATACCCCATCCACTGTAGCGCGCTCAGCGTTCTTAACTAATGAGGTGAGCTCTTCGATTTGCTTCATGAGCTCAAAAACCTGCTTCTTAAGTTTCTCTTCCCTCGCGTCAGAAATATTTTTTGCCTCCTCCATTGATTCAATTTTAGTTTGAAGGGTTTTATTCTCTTATTTAAGAGTTGCCAAGGATTCATTTAAACTTTAAACCTGTGACTTCACCTCCTTTAGTTCTTTTTCTTGCCCTGAATATTTAGAGTGAAAGTTAACAACTTCTTTCTCAGCATCCCTAATATAGATGGCTGAGCAAAGTAACATCCTCTAAACATGGGGAAGGGTCTCCTCGAGGGGTAGTTTAGCCATTCCTGACTTAGCCTCATCTCATGAGGTATTCATTAATAAACACGAGAGCCTGAAATTCCTTCAACAAAATACAGCCAAAAGAAGTTAGGAAAAAATCCCAGTTGCCTCAACACGACCTTTTCCTTTTCTTCTGTTTCTTCTTTTTAGGAAAATTAGTGGGAGAGGGGTTATCTAAGTCATGAATCTCGGGGCTAGCTCCCTCGTTGAATCTTGGCGGCAGGAGAAGGTTACTCAATGTGGTTGAGGAAGAAACCTTGTCCCTACCACCTGAGTTGATCACGGCGTTAGCCTCAGAAGTGGCTAACCTCCTTTTCATGGCGATAATAGCTTATAAGCATCTAGACATGTCAACTGGCAAGAAAAGAAGAGGGAAAAGCTATAAAATAATGAAGCTAGAAGATAGTGATATAAGAATTATTAAAGAAAAAATAATGCATTAAACTAGTAATATAATTTACAAATGGCATTCCAAGCAACATGTTCGTCGGCCAAAATGTTCCTCAAACTTAAAGGTTGGTTGCACCATGACAATGCCCCAATAGGCTAGGTTTGGATTTCGGTTGTGGTGCTCATGGGGTTTTTAATGAAGATATGAACATATAAAGAAATAAAAGAACATGCAAAATTACAATAAATGAACTAATAAAGGAATTAAAAAACTAACTATGTAATATAGACAAGTAAGGTATAAAAAGGATTAATGTAAATGTGTATGAAATATTAAAGCATGAAAGGTATCTTGGCTTGGAATGAGCTATGGGTCCTTTTCTTGTTGGAACCACAACTATGACAATTAGAATTGACTAATCTCACTTGGTCAACCCTCATATCGGAGAGCAAGTTAAATGAGCATAAGTGTTCTTAACCCACAAATCCTAAATTGCTTGCTAATTACCTTAGCAACAAATTAGCGTTAGTGGGAACAAGAACAATTAACAATCCAAGAATTGACACTAAATGTTGGACATTCCCACTCTAGGAACCCAAGTACTCATTTTCCCCAAGCCAAGAGATAGAAAATTAGCCTAAAACCATGATTGACATTTTGTCAAACACTTGGTGGGTAAAAACACTAAACATGGGAAAAATGAGAAAATGCTTGAAACTAAAAGTAACAAATGATCTCAATCAACAATAATAACTCAAGCAAGCATGTAAAAATCACCAATCATCAAATTCATCAATAAGAAATTGAAATTGTAAAAGAGAAGCAAAATTGAACTATGACTTGAATTATAAGGAATGGTAAGAACAATGTAGCTATAAAGAGTAGTAACAAAGAGATACTTACAATGGAAGCTAGCAAAATCCAAGATCAAAAATGGAAATGGTACTTGAATGTAAAAACCCTAGTATAAACCCTAATGGAGACGATGAAAAACTTAGAGAAAAACTATACTAAAGCTTCCTACTACTACTCCTAAGCTACCCTAATGTTATTCTATGCTATGGTCTTCATTTTCCCTTCATTATGAGCTATTGGATTCAGAAATGGGCCTCCAAATCCACCAAAATCGCGAGTCACATGTAATTTTAATGAAGGCATGTGCAGACACCTGTGCGTACGACGTGTGCGCACACGAACACTCTGCCAAAATCTCTATTTGTGCGTACGCACAAGTAGCTGTGCGCACGCACACTAAGCGATGCTTGAAATGTTCACACGACGCGTACGATGCAGCTCACGCGTGCGCTTCGTTCTTCTTTGGTGCTTGTGCGTACGCACGCAGGTCTGTGCGTATGCACACATCGCTGTGCTCTTCTTCTTTGATTCTTCATGCTTCTTCCTCTTTGCATGCTCTTCTTCCATTCCCTCCTAGCCATTCCTACCTTATACATATGAAATCACTCACAAACAACATCAAGGCATAGAATGAAAGGCAAATGGGATAAAAATTTGATCAAATTAGGCATAAAAGAGCATGTTTTCATAATCAAGCACAAATTAAGAGGAAAGTTCAAAAGCATGCTAATTAAGGGAATAAGTACAAGTTTATATGATGGAATCCATTCAATTTCAAGCAAAAATCATCATCAAATATGGATTCATCAATTTCCCCACACTTAAACACTAGCATGTCCTCATGCTAAACACACTCAAAGGAGATAGATGAAAGGGAAAACAATTTATTCTATGTACTACCTAAATGCATGCAACTATTGTAACACCCTCACTACCAGAATGTCACGCTTCTGGCTGCGCCACTCTGATAGAAAGAAGTATTACAACTACTTTATATACTTAATATTAAAATAGGAGCTTGTGACACAACACTGTATCGCTGATTATCTTTGAAAACCGAAAATAAATACTTTATCTTAAAAAAAAACAAGCAGGCATAGATTCATATACAAGACTTTTTACATAATATCTTATAATGTAATATATATATAAAACATACAACTCATATCCCTCTTACAAAATTGTAATAACAAAGACGAGGGAAGAAAATAATCTAATTAATACAACAACATATAAAACCAAACGCAGTTTAACTCTTCTTAATGCTTCTTCATCCAGTTCCTGAAAAGGTAAAGTTGTAGGGGGTGAGAACCTAACCACATGGTTTCACCACGGCGTTTCAAAGTTGTCATAAGAAGATATTTAACAAGAAAACTGTTTTCAAGCTCAGTGATTATCATTGCCTTATGAATCCTTTAAAAACCAATAGATAATCGTTCAAAACCTTTTCAAAGAAACAATGTTTAATCTTTTAGAAATCCGAAACCTTTCCTTTCTTATAAGAAAATTTCAATCAGAAACCAACCACGCAATCAAACAACACAATCATTAATTCATCACCAAAATTTATTCTCAAATGTAGCACGCCAGGGCAAACACAGGCAAGGCAGACAAGGAAAGCACAAGTTTAGGTAGCAGTTACAGCAAATATTTCAAGTAGCAGTTAAGAACAGTTTAGCAATTAGGCAAAACAAAACAAGTTCAAACCCAAGCAAAGCATACAAATGTATATGATGCATGCCTGTCCTATGGCTGATGAGGCTCATCTGTCGGTTATCCAACCAACCCGACAAGTCTGAATTGAACTTAGACTGTCTCCCGACGTGCATCCCCAAGAGTCTATGTATAGCTTTTTCTCAAATAATCAATATTGCTCAATGGGGATTATATTCCCGGGAATTTATATAGTGCCCGGTCACACTTACGTCGTAGGGTCAACAGAGTATCGAGTTTTCAACCTGGTACACGTGATGGCAAGCCACGGTACTTTATCCAGGGAACTTCGTATCTCAGATAATTCAAAATCATAAGCCATGTGAATAATTCAAAGATCATATCTCAACATTCTTAATCGATATCTCAACATTCTCAACATCATCATCATTCATCAACTCAAATCTCAGTTCCAATTTCATTCAAAAACCATGTTTTAAAGTAAATTTTCATCATCCTTCTTTCCATTCCGTTCACTAACAATTCCAATTCAAGACATAATTCCTTCTTCTAAATAAATCAATCTTAAAACATATAGCGTTTAAAACCAAATCTTTTTAAATAATTACTTCAAACGAAACTTCCAATTTTATAAAATTTCGGCAGTATCTCCTCTAAAACTCAGACTTTGCCACCCTGTTCGGGTCCCATCCAAACATTTCTCAAACCTTTTCTCAACCATTTCCAAATCTCAAACATTTTCCAGAGTTGAACCAGTTTCAATATCAAATTATTTTCAAATCAAATCAATTCCAACAATAAAACTCTTTTTAAAATCAAATAAGCTTAAATATAAAATCATTTATAAAATCAGACCAACTCAAAATCAAACCGCTCCCAGAATCAATTTATTTTCATATCTCAAATTATTTCCAAAATCGATTCATTTACATCACTAAATAACTTCAAAACCAAGAAAAACCACATTTTATAATAATTAAGTAAATAACTTTTACAAACCAATTTCTCATCAACAACCGTACACCACTCAAGCAATCAAGCAATCAATAATTCAGATTAATGAACCATCACATCCATAGGACAAATATAATCACAGAAGTATATCTTTTTGCATCAATATCTATTTATAACAACTCTGTAATATAAAATAGATTTTAAGAAAAACTCCTACCTCGAAAGTTGAACCCATAAACTAAAGGCGTCACAAGAACCATTCCTCTATGCCCGAAACCAACTGCAGCTTCAATCGCAGGTCTGCTCACTTCCGCAATAGCAGAAACGGCTTTAATTGCAACAAGCAATCCCGATAACTCAATCCTAAAACATAAATATCACGAAAACCTTAATAACACATAACAGAAAACTAATGGCGAGGGTTCGCAATAAGATATACCTACAGTAAGAGAAAAAATGGAACAGCCGCAATCCCAAGTTGACCCGGCGGCAGCTCCGACAGTGGCCAGAAACTCCAATGGTCCAACAATAACCTTAACTTTGATATAAAATCATCGGAACTCAATCCTACAATACCAACAGCTCAGAGCCTCGAAGAACTTATATTGGAATATTGATATCAAAAGTTCTGGAAGTAAAAACGCTTACCAAGAAGGCAAAGGCTCGGCGGCGGCCTCCAGCAGCCAGAACGGCGGCGGTTCATGACGGTGACACGGCTCTGGCGGCGAGACAGCGGCAGAAGGTGTCTCCCTTTCCCGTCACGTTCTAACCCTTCATTCCATAACTCAGTTCGGCGATGAAGCAGACCCACGACGCTAATGGAGACACAGATCTGACGGCGACGGGATCCTCGGCGGTATCTTTTCTCTCTTCCCGCGAGCGTTCTTCCTTGGTGTGACTGCGCGGCGACTTGGCGACAAGGCTGGGTGCGACGGTGGTGCAGGAAACGACGACGACGATGGGTCCGGGTCGGTGATGGCGACAACTCGCGATGACAGGGACGCTCCTCCGTGACGGCATGAACAGAAGCAGCAGTGCGAGTCCTCCCTCTTCGCGTCTCTCTCTGTCCGATCTCTCTCCTCTGGCGTGGTGGCTGGCGCGACGGCAAGTTGGGCGGCAGTGAGGCGTAGCTGGCGGTGAGGGTTGGACGCGGTCTGGACGGCAATGGGACAAGGCACGCAGCGGGCTGGGCGCGACGGCGAGTTCTCCTCCCCTCTCTTCCCGTTCAGCTCTCTCTCAGACCTCCCTCTCTTCTCCTGTCGACAGTGGCGGCGACGACGGCAGTAACACCCACCGCGCCGCCTCTTTCTTTCTCCCCCTTCCTTTCTTCCCACGGCTTTTCTGATAAACCACTATTTTATAGTTTATATTGTGTTTAATTGTGTGGTTTTGTCATGATCCTTACCCACTTATTCATCAATTTAGCATGCATTTAGATTTCCTTCCTAAATTCAGTACATGTTTGAAAATTGCTTCCTAGAGACTTTAATTATTTAATTTTAATTCTCCTCTATTCCAGTCGATGCCGTGATCTGTGTGTCAAGTGTTTCAGGCTTTATAGGGCATGAATGAGATGGAGATTGGAGAGGAAGCTAGCAAAAATGGAAGGAACACAAGAATTTGAGGAGATAACCAGCGAGAAGTGACGCGGTCACATGGCTCACGCAACCGCGCGAAGGAGTGCAAATCGCAGTGACGCGACATGGCTTGCGCGGCCGCGCGGATTGGAAAAGCGCAAGCGACGCGGTAGCGTGGACGACGCGAACGCGTGGAGAGGAAAAAGCGCAAGCGACGCGTCCGCATGGATGACGCAATCGCGTGACATGCGCGATCTGCATAATCTGTAGAATTCGATGAGGGCGATTTTGGACCTTATTTCGGCCCAGTTTTTGGCCCGGAACAGCAGACTAGAGTCAGAGAATATGCAGAAACAACACAGACATTCACTTCAGTAGTTTTTAGATCTAGTTTTTCACTCTCTTAGGTTTTCTCTCTAGTTTTTAGAATTTGGATTTTCAATTGGTCTTAGCATTGGAACATTGAGAAGAGTTATTTCCTCATCAAGACTTCATCATTCTAGTTTGTTTTCTTAACTTGGTTTCATTCTTCCATGTTCTCATGTTTCTTCCGCCAAATGACACGTTCACTTCCTGATCCGCGCTTGCTAATATTCGATCCTGAAATTGAAAGAATAATTTCACGAATAAGGCGAGAACAGCGTAGGTTAGCCCGCTCTGAGGGCGGATTTGAAAGTGAATTTGAGGAAGAAACCAGCCCCCGTTCTACTGATTCGGTTGTTTTACGTGCAGAAAACATGGCAGCTAGAAGAGTTACCATTCAGGAGGAAGGAACTCCTGATTTTACAATGCAACCGTTTCAAGCGCATCATCCAGCGGTAGCTACGGATTTTGAAATAAAGACCGCACTGTTAAATTTGATGCCCAAGTTTCATGGCCTACCTGCTCAAGAGCCTATCAAGCACTTGAGAGATTTCCAGGCAGCCTGTTCTACTGTCAGGCGTGATGGCACTGATGAAACTTCAATTCTGCTGAAAGCTTTTCCGTTCTCTCTTGAGGGAAAAGCAAGAGAGTGGTACTACACTCAACCTATAGCAAATGTATCCAACTGGGATACACTCAGAAAGGAGTTTCTGGAGAAATTCTTCCCATCTGAAGTTACTGATAAACTGAGGAAGGATATCCCTACAATTGTTTAGGATGACAATGAGACTCTCTTCAAATACTGGGAGCGCTTCAATAATCTTCTGGAAGCATGCCCCCACCACATGATTGACAAGATCGTGCTACTCAGCTATATCACACAAGGTATGAGGCCCCAAGATAAGACCACATTGGAAAGTGCCAGCAATGGGTCTATGAAGAAGTACAAGACCACTGATGAAGCTTGGCAATTGATCAGTGATTTAGCTGAATCTACTCGGAACCACAGACAGAAGCAAGGCCGTTCAAGAGCCGTTGCAGAAGTATCTTCTGGCAGAGAGACTGCTGCTCTAAGTCAAAGCATCTGTGAGATGACCAACCTGCTGAAGCAAATGTAGTTGAATCAACAAGCTCATCAAACTCAACCGCAGCAAAACCAACAACTAATCCTACAAAGAATTTGCAGAATTTGTGCTGGTTACAGCCATTACACTGATGAATGCCCGTAGCTCCAACAAGAAGACAACATGGTGGCATCCACTCACAACTTCTATGACCGCCCCAACCAAGGGTACAATCAAAGTGGAAATAATAACCATGGATGGCAGGACAATTCAAACCAGAATTGGAGGGACAACAATAATAGGGGAGGCAGAGATAATCAGGAAAATTAGATGTGGAATAATAACAACAACAAGCAGCAAAATCAACCTTACCGAGCACCTCACCTGAGGCAAAACCAAGGACCACCAAACAATCAGCAGCAAACCTCTCAATTTACTCATTCTTCTATATCTTCTAATGAAGATTTATTACAAGCTTTTGAGAAAAGACAACTGGCCATGGAGAGTACCATCGTGAACACTATTAACGCCAGTCTGAATGGTCTCACCTCTACTCTGTAAGCTTTTATGACACATCTTGGTTCAGCACAAAATTCTAGTAACCAACATTCAAGCACCACTGGGGTCCGCTCTCAACCATTACCCAATCCAAAGGGAGGCATTAATGCCATCACCCTGAGGTCCGGAACCACACTGCAGGAGAGGAATCAGGAGGAACCAAGCTCACTAGAATACGCCTCAGCTGAAGAGGTGGTAGAAATAGAAGATGTTGAAGAGGAAGAGGATACACAGGACATAGCTGAAGAAGAGATAGCTCAACCACAGAAAGAAGCACAAAAAGGTGCAGGCACCACAGAAAACACTACTCCCATTCCATTTCCACAACTTGTAAGGAAGCCCAGGAAGCAGCTGGAACCTGATACTAAAATGGTAGAAATATTCAAAAAGGTTGAGGTAATTGTCCCCCTTTTTGATGTTATTCAGCAGGTACCTAAATATGCAAAGTTTCTAAAAGACTTATGTATCCATAAAGACAAGATTAATGAATTAGAAACTATTCCTTTAGGTAGTTCTATATCTGCTTTAATGGGAGGATTACCTGAAAAATGTAGTGATCCAGGTCCTTGCATAGTTAGTTGTACTATTGGTGGTGTAGTAATTTATGATTGCATGTGTGATTTAAGAGCATGTGTCAGTATAATGCCTTTGTCTATATATGATGTTTTAAGGCTCCCTCCCTTAAAAAGGTCGGCAGCTCGTTCTGTGTTAGCAGATAAAAGCATTATTATAGTGGCTGGAGTTGCTGAAGATGTTTTGGTGAACATTAAAGGGCTCACATTTCCCACTGATTTTTATATCTTGGAGATGCCCCATAATGATTCAGATAAGCCATCATCAATCCTACTTGGAAGATCATTCCTGAAGACATCAAAATTCAAATTGGATGCTTTTTCAGGAACATACTCCTTTGAAATAGATGGCCGTATAGTAATCTTCAATCTGAATGAAGTCATTGACAACCCCCCAGAAGATCGTTCTATCTTCCAGTGTGATGTCATAGACGAAAGTGTGGCTAAAGTTCAAAAAGAAGAGTTTGAAGAGAGGCACACTGGACAAGGTCCAAGTGTGGGGACCCTCTTAACCGACAGTGAGAGCACTTTGCCATTTTCACAAGCCCCAGATAATCCAGAGCCTGCCCATGATCAAAAGTTAGAATTGAAACCTCTCCCTCCACATCTCAAATATGCTTATCTTGAAGATGAGCAGAAGCTTCCGGTTATTATTTCAAGGGAACTGACTTCTCAACAAGAAGAGCAGTTACTTGATGTACTGAGGAAGCATAAGAAGGCAATTGGGTGGAGTTTGGCAGACATAGTGGGAATCAACCCTCAAGTATGCGAGCACAGAATATTTTTAGAAGAGGGAGCAAGACCTATCCATCAACCACAAAGAAGATTGAATCCCACCATCTTGGAAGTTGTCAAAAAGGAAGTGACCAGACTATTGGAAGCAGGTATCATATATCCCATTTCAGACAGTGAATGGGTAAGCCCAGTACAAGTGGTGCCCAAGAAGTCCGGAGTCACTACCGTGAAGAATGAGCATGGAGAGCTCATAGCAACTAGAGTTCAGAATGCTTGGAGAGTCTGCATTGATTACAGGCGTCTCAACCAAGCTACCCGTAAGGATCACTACCCACTTTCATTCATTGATCAAATGCTGGATCGCCTGTCAGGTAAATCACATTATTGCTTTCTAGATGGTTATACAGGTTATTTCCAGATTCATATAGCTCCTGAGGATTAGGAAAAGACTACTTTTACATGTCCTTTTGGGACTTACGCTTATAAGAGAATGCCCTTTGGCTTGTGCAATGCACCAGCTACTTTCCAAAGGTGCATGATGAGTCTTTTCTCTGATCTTATTGAGGACTGTATGGAAGTTTTTATAGACGATTTTAGCGTTTATGGTGCTTCTTTTAACCTTTGCTTAGATGGATTATCTAGAGTATTAGATAGATGTGTTAATACAAACCTTGTATTGAATTTCGAAAAATGCCACTTTATGGTAAAGCAAGGGATTGTATTAGGACATGTGGTATCTAATAATGG
>NC_029789.2:20635873-20657960 GCF_000816755.2 Arachis ipaensis
AGGCTTATTTACTTGGTACTAGAGTAGTAGTGTATTCAGACCATGCAGCTCTAAAGTATCTATTAGCTAAAAAGGAATCCAAACCAAGACTTATACGTTGGATACTGCTGTTACAAGAATTTGATTTAGAAATAAAGGATAGGAATGGTAATCAAAATTTAGTAGCAGACCATTTGAGTCGCCTTAAACATATTAAGGATGATTCTACTCCTATAGATGATAATTTTCCTTTTGACAACCTGCAAGTAGTATCTGAGGTAGTCCCTTGGTATGCACCTGTTGCTAATTATTTAGTTAGCCGCACATTTCCTCCATATTTTTCTAAACATCAAAGAGACAAGCTGAAAAGTGAGTCTAAATATTATATATGGGATGACCCATATTTATGGAGATGTGGCGCTGACCAGATAATTAGACGTTGTGTGCCTCAATCAGAATTTCAGTCCATTTTAGAGGCCTGTCACTCATCTGAGAGTGGAGGACATTTTGGCCCTCAACGAACAGCTAGAAAGATCTTAGACTGTGGATTTTGGTGGCCTACTCTTTTTAGAGATGCTGCTGAGTTTTGTAAATCTTGTCACCCATGCCAGAAATTTGGTAACATATCCAAGAGGGATGAGATGCCTCAACAATATATGCTTTTCTGTGAAATTTTTGATGTTTGGGGCATTGACTTCATGGGTCCATTTCCAAATTCTAGTGGATATTTTTATATATTGTTAGCTGTGGATTATGTTTCCAAATGGGTGGAAGCAATTCCTACCCGCACTGATGATGCTAACACTGTTGTTTTCTTTGTGAGAAACCATATTATATGCCGCTTTGGATCACCACGAGCGATCATGAGCGATCAAGGCACCCATTTTTGTAACAGGAGACTAACAGGATTGATGAAGAAGCATGGGATAATCCATAAAGTTGCAACAGCTTACCATCCCCAAATTAATGGGTAAGCCGAGGTGTCAAACAGAGAAATTAAGCGTATCTTGCAGAAGATAGTGAAGCCTCATAGAAAAGACTGGAGCACCAGACTACAAGATGCACTGTGGGCATATAGAACAGCATACAAGACACCCATTGGGATGAGTCCCTTTCGCTTAGTTTATGGAAAAGCTTGCCATCTTCCAGTTAAAATCGAACACAAGGCCTTTTGGGCAGTTAAAGAGTGCAGCATGGAAATTGAGAAGGCCGGAGCTGAAAGGAAGTTGCAACTGCAGGAACTGGAGAACATTCACCTAGAAGCTTATGAGAATTCCAGAATTTGCAAGGAAAGGATGAAAGCTGTGCATGATCAAAACATCAAGAAGAAAGAATTTCAACTTGGAGATTTCGTCCTCCTTTACAAATCTCGACTAAGGCTAATGCCCAGTAAGTTAAGATCAAAATGGGAAGGTCCATACAGAGTAGAGAAGGCTGAACCGTACGGAGTTTATCACCTAAGCCATCCTTCAAGCTCTGAACTTATTAAGGTTAATGGACACCGCCTGAAGCTGTACCATGGTGAGAAGGTGCAGAAAAGCAAGGAGCTTGAGATCCTCCACTTGGAAGATCCCACATCGCAGCAGATTGAGCTAGTGGAGCGTCCAACTTACGGACGTTAAAGCAAAGTGCTTGGTGGGAGACAACCCACCGCAGTATGATCGTTCTTTTCTTCACTTTTAGTTTTTCTTCTTTAATAACTCTTCTCTTTATTAGTGCTTTCGTGCTTTTTCATTTACATGTCTTTATCTTTCCTTAAAAAAAAAAAATTTTCGCTGCGCGACGCGATCGCACCAGCAACGCGTCCGCGTGGCAGGAAGAGTAAAGAAAAATAAAAATGAACAGAAAGTTACGCAGGAGGAGCGCTAGAGTCGTGCCAATGGCACAAATTACCCCACGCGACCGCGTCGCTGACGCGACCGCGTCGCATGGAAATCATGGCCTCCCACGCGACCGCATGCCCCACGCGGCCGCGTGCCCTGAGGTTTTGGCGTAAAAGGATGCACTGTCGCATTCTGTGCCAGAGTGATGCTGGATTGGTGCTGGAAGCACAATCTTTGTCACGCGACCGCGTCGCTGACGCGGCCGCGTCACCCATTTTATAACGCACACTCATGCGATCGCGTGACCCACGCGATCGCGTCACTCAATTTTGGCTATTAAAATAAATTGAACAGAGAGTTGTGCTGGAGCGAGGCTGCACTCGCGCCAGCAGCGCAACACGGGTCACGCGACCGCGTGACTGACGCGATCGCGTCTTCTTACCTGATGCGCATCCACGCGAACGCGTGCCCCACGCGGCCGCGTCGCATGCGCCGCACAGCTCAACCTAATTGCCAAATTATCTTATCTTTCTTTCCTTCAAATCCTAATTTTTCTTTTCCCTCCTTCTTTCTTCCTTCTCCCTTCCCCTTTCTATCTCACCTCTCACTCTCTCTCTCTCTCTCTCTCCTCCATTAACAAGGTTTTACCTTCTTCTTCCTTCTTTCTTTTTCTATCATTTTTTTATTGTTCTACATGTATTTTCTTTTTCTTTTCTTCTTCTTTTAATTATTCCTATTTTCTTTATTCTTCTTTTCCCTTTTTACATGGTGTTAGAAATTTTTTTGAGTCATTATCCCTCATTATATGCTTGTGACTTGTTACAATTTATTTGACAATTATTATTATTTTTAAGGGATTACTTGCATGTTCAATTTCATACTTTTTATATCTTATTTAACATGCATGCCATGTGTTTGTGAAAAAGCCTATATAGTACTATGCACTTTTCTACATTACTTTACTCTACTATTCAATGCTTGCTTTTCACAAATTCTCCTTCTTATTTTATTAATTGAATGTAATTGTCAATATAAACGTGATGGTTTGTTACAAAGTATTGCTTGGTCTATGCTACTCATGCCCTTTGCCAGCATGCCAATAAACACCTTGCATTCATTTGTCTTTATATGCACTAGCTATTTTCCATCGTTGGCTTTTCACACGTACTCGCGAGCATGTGTTAATGTCAGCATATCTTAATGTGCATCCATCACCCTCTTTTCTGTTTCCTTCCTTGCTGTATATCTCTTTGAATTTAATTTACTTTCTCTTCCCTTCTTTCAGGATGGCCACCAAGAAAGGAAAAGAGAAAGCTACTTCCAAACCACCAGCAAGAAGAGGAATTAAACGAACATTAGTGGTAGAGCCTTCTTCAACCACAGTCAAGCCCTCAACAAAAAGAGTTAAGAGGATAATAAAGGTTGACGACAAGGAGAAAGCATTTCCAGCAAAGGACACTGCGCGATTTTCCAATCGCTACTGTGAGCAGATGTTCCCTATCCTAGCAGAAAGGAACTATAACAATGAATACCTTCTTATCCTCCCATCCAATATTGCCTCATTTGTTGATCCGCAAATTGAACGAAGACAATGGGGTTTCTTACGGAGACAGCCGAGGCAGGTCAATCTCTCTTGGGTAGTTGAGTTCTACTCCAACTTCTACATACCGACCCTGCAGTCTATTTATGTCCGGCAGAAGCAAGTGCCCATTACAGAAGAGGCCATCCAGCAAGCTCTGAGTCTTCCCCCTTTTCCAACAGGAATGGACGCTTTTCAAGAAGCCACCCTTCAGCGCCAAAGATACCAATTTGACTGGGACTCCGTTCTCGGAGTCATCGCATTACCTGGCAGCCGTTGGATCTACGGATACCACCGTACCCGCCCTAAGGGAATCTTGGCTTCCGCACTTACCTTGGACACTCGCGTATGGGCACAGATCATGTCACATTACGTCTTTTCAAGCACTCATGAGTCCTCCTTTACTGCAGACATGGCTGTTCTACTATGGTGCATCCTTACAGACCAACCTCTGAATCTCTCAAGGCACATCCGGAATGCTATGGAGCATGTACAAATCGCGGGCAACCTACCTTTTCTCGCCTTGGTCTCAGATCTTGTCTCAGCAGCCGGAGTCTCCTACAGAGCTGGGGACACCAAAGCCATGCTTCCACGGGATGATCAATATGTCCCTAACGAAAAATACCTCAGACTTTCAGCAGCCACTACAAGCCAACCTACTGAGCCAGTTGAAGATATTCCTTCTTCAACACCACAAGCATCTACCACTGAGAAATTGCTCCAGCAGATACTTGAAAAGTTGGATAGGCATGAATAGAAAGCTAAGATGAGAGAGCGCCGTAACAAGCGCCGATTCACATACCTCAAGGAGCTGATCATGGGCAAATTCAAGGACTCAGACACTCCGGACTCCACTTCTTTTACCAGCACCGGGAGCCATGATGGTCCCGACTGTGGAGATACTGCCACCAGCCCACCCCTGTTCCTGACAGATGGCACCGAGGACGGTAAAAAGCCTTATGTGTGGGGAGGTCGGTCAGTACCTGATTTCCGGAGGTAATTTCTCTTCTCTGTACACCAATAATTAGAATATTTTAGTTAGACTTTCTTTCTTTTATAGAATAGAATAAATTGCATAGGTTAGAATAGTTGCATGCATGTTCTACTTGATTGAAAAGACAATAAGTTTCTTTTAAAAATCTATCTTTGGAATAAAATTTCACTAATTTTTCAAAATTTTTATGATAAATCTGCTTGAGTTGTATTTGGAACATGATGTTTGAGCTAAAGAACACACAACCAGTGAAAGATTTGAGCCTTTATGTATGGTTACATCATTTAACCATAATTATTTTATTCTTGTGTGGTTACTCCTCTATGATTGTAATCTATATTTTGTTTTATCTTATATGTCCAATATTTATTATATTTACATGTTTGCACAAGATTGAGGCCATTATTTGTTTAAACTCACTTATCCAAATCAAGCCTACCCTTTTTAATTACCCTTGTTAACCACTTTGAGCCTTTAAAACCCTTTTTGTTCTATATTTTACCACATTACTAACCTTAAGCTGAAAAAACAAATTGCATATCCCAAATTGAATCTTTGGTTAGCTTAAGATAGAATTGTGTGTGCTAGTTAAGTATGGAAAATTGTGGGAACAAAAGTTGTTAAGGGGATGTGTCATGAAAATTTAAAGGGAATTTGGATACCTATTCATGTGAAACTATAAGAATAAAAAATCTATGTGCATTGATAAGCTTTATTTATTTCAATTCCAAAAAAAAAAAAGAAAAAAAGAAAAAAATGATAAACAAATAAATAAGGGGACAAAATTACCCCAATGTTAAATTCAGAATTCAAATATCAATGCACATATGATAGAATTAAAATACAAAGTTGAAACATGAGTATGGGTTGAAAAAGGGAATTATGGGTAACTAAGCATGAATTTAAAAAGTATGTAGAATATATGTATATTAGGTGAGAGCTTAGGTTAATTAAATATTCAATTTATAAAGCTCACTTAGCCATATGTATACCCTTACCTGCACCTTGGCCCCATTACAACCCTGAAAAGACCTCATGATGTTTGCATTGGTATATTAACTGTTGTTGATTGGTTAGGAGAAAAACAAAAGTTAGAAAACATGACTAGGGAAGAGTAGAGTGATTACCCTATACACTAGAGATTAGAGCGTACATACATTATCAGTGAGGGTTCAATGCTTAAATTTTCATGTTTCCTGCTTTCATAAGCTATCTTCTTGCATTTTTATCGGTTTTATTGTATAATGATAGAATTAGTGGAATTTGATTTGTAATTATTTTGAAGGGCTTATTTACTTTTGATCAAGTGGACAATAATCATATAGTTGTATTTATTTATATATGTAGGATTGCATCGCATTTCATGAGTTTCTGCATGTTCATACTTATTTCCTTGTCTCCTTCAATTTAACTCTCTGTGACATATTTCTAAATTGATAGGCAGATTTTCGGTGAGTTAAGAACTATACTTGCAACGTAACCATTTTAATAAATTTTTAATTCACCAGCTTCTGCTTCCCATCACTTCCCCTCTCACTTCTCCCCTTTCTTTTCTTTCTATTTCTTTCTTTTTTTCCATGAATTTGCTGTTGGGTTTAGGGAAGAAAAGGGATTCGGTGGCTGAAGAGATAAGGCAGCTAGGTTTTTGGGGAAACTAGGGTTAGGGTGATATTTTGGGGATTTAGGGTTTTGGTAAAAATTAGGTATAGGGATAATTTAATAATTTTAATAAAATTAGAGCATAAAGTATTAATATTTGAAAAACTAATTTAATCTCTAAAATTACTTTAAAATATTATTTGTTGTATAAAAATACTAATTGATTTTCAATAAATTACTCTAATTGAAAATTTATGATAATATAATTAATTTCTCTTTATCTTTAACTTAAAGTATTAAATGATATAAAGAAAGGAAGCTTGCAAAAATGGAAGGAACACAAGAAATTAAGGAGATGACCAGCGAGAAGTGACGCGGACGCATGGCTCATGTGACCGCGCAACATAAAGGAAATTGCAGTGACGCGGATGCATGGCTCACGCGACCGTGTGGATTGGAAACTACACAAGCGACGCGAAGGCGTGGACGACGCGCACGCGTGGCAAGGCAAAACGCTGGACGACGCGGACGCCTGGATGACGCGATCGCGTGACGTGCGCGATCTGCAAAATCTGCAGAATTCGCTGGGGGCGATTTTGGGCCCTATTTTGACCCAGTTTTTGGCCCAGAAAAGCATATTAGAGTCAGGGAACATGCAGAGACCAAGGAGAACATTCATTCCGCCTAATTTTAGTTTTAGATCTGATTTTACCTCTCCTCTAGGTTTTCTCTCCACACATTGATAGTTCTTAGGATTTCGTTTTTATTGCTTTTTGGATTGGGATATTGAGAAGAGTTATTACCTCTACCAAGACTTCATTATTCTAGTTCGTTTCCTTACTTGTCTCTTACTCTTCCATGTCCTTAATTTATTCAGAATTACTATTGGGTTATTTTTAGAATTTATTAATACAAAAACTATTTTTATTTTTAATTGATCTTTTTGATTATTATCTATCATGTCTTTCTTTATTTCTAATTATTATTTTATGAAGTTTATATTCATAATGAGCGAGTAGTTCCATAACTTGATTGGGAGTTGATTGAAAGGAGGACCTTGAGTTGGAATGCTCAAGAGAAAAATTGTAATTGGGTTTATTGTTGGATTGTCCTCTAGTCACTGACACTAATCCTTTCCAAGGGAGAGGATTGAGACTTGTGACTAGAAATAGCTTTCCAACTTGCTTGACTTTCCTCTACTCAGTAAGGGATAACTAAGCAGAACAACCTTCAATCATCAATTAATCTTGAGAGTACTCCAACAAGAATAGGGCTTCCAACTAATCTACTCCCAGTCAAGGTTTTTATTTAAATTACATAAATTCCCTAATTTAATTTCCTATTTATCAACTCAAACCATTTTTGAAAACATTTGATTAATAAAATAGCACATCTTCCTGTAACTCGTTGGGAAACGACCTGGGATTCATACTCCCAGTATTTTAATTCTAATTTTTGTGATAATCCTTCTAAATTGATAAACGGAATTTCGGTTGGTTAAGGACTGTACCTGCAACGTATCTCTTATAATAATTTCTTAACTCGCCAATTTTCGCCACGTCAATTTTTGGCGCCGTTGCCAGGGAGTTGCAACAGAGTGCTAAGTTATTGATTGGAATTTATTTATTTGCATTTTATTTTATTTTGCTACTATGAGCTGCATGTTTCTTTCGTTAAATGACGCGTTCACTTCCTGATCCAAGCTTGCCAGTATTTGATCCTGAGATTGAAAGAACTATCTCACGAATAAGGCAACTCGGCGTCGGTTAATCCTCTCCGAGGGCGAATATGAAACGTCACTTGAGGAAGAAACAAGCTCCCATTCTGCTGATTCGGTTGATTTACGTGCAGGTGACATGGCAGCACCTAGGAGAATTACTATCCAGGAGGCTGGAGCCCCTGATTTTACAATGCAACTGTTTCAAGCGCATCACCCAGCAGTGGCTACAGATTTTGAAATAAAGACTGCACTGCTCAACTTGATGCCTAAGTTTCATGGCTTACTTGCTCAAGAGCCTATCAAGCACCTTAGGGATTTCCAAGCAGCCTATTCTACTTTCAGGCGAGATGGTGTAGATGAAACTTCAATTTTGTTAAAAGCCTTCCTATTCTCTCTTGAGGGAAAGGCGAGAGAGTGGTACTACACTCAACCCGCAGCAACTGTTTCTGACTGGGATATGCTCAGAAGAGAATTTTTAGAAAAATTATTCCCAGCTGAAGTTACTGACAAACTAAGGAAAGACATTTCCATGATTGTCCAGGACGAATCCGAGACTGTTTACGAATACTGGGAGCGCTTCAACAACCTTCTGGAAGCATACCCCCACCATATGATTGACAAGATAGTGTTGCTCGGCTACGTAACACAGGGCATGAGGCCCCAAGATAAGACCACATTGGAAAGTGCTAGCAATGGGTCTATAAAAAAGTACAAGACCACTGATGAGGCATGGCAACTGATCAGCGACTTAGCTGAATCTACTAGAAATCACCGACAGAAACAAGGCCGGTCAAAGGCTGTTGCAGAGGTATCTTCTAGCAAAGAAACCACCGCTCTGGCTCAGAGAATATGTGAAATGACCAACTTACTGAAGCAGATGCAGTTGAGTCAACAACAAGCACAGCAAAGCCAACAGTTAGTCCCACAGAGAGTGTGTGGGATCTGTGCTGATTATAGCCATTATACTGATGAATGTCCGCAGCTCCAGCAGGAAGACAACACTGTGGTAGCCACTCATAACTTCTATGACTGCCCCAACCAAGGATACAATCAAGGTGGCAATTACAACCATGGATGGCAGGACAGTTCTAACTAAGGTTGGAGATTCTAACCAAAATTGGAGGGACAACTATAACAGAAGAGGCAGAGACAATCAGGGAAATCAGAGGTGGAATAATAACAACAACAGGCAGCAGAACCAGAACCAGCCTTATAGAACACCCCACCTGAGGCAGTCCCAACGACCACAGCACAACCAACAACAAGTTCCATAGATCACTCAATCTAATTCCTCTCCGAGTGGCGAGGCTCTTCAATCCATTGCACAAGGACAAAGGAACATGGAAAGTTCACTTAATGGCCTAACATCTGCTATACAAGCTCTCATCTCTCAGCTGGCATCACCCAACACTTCAAACATTCAACAGGCAAGCTCCAGTGGAATTCCCTCTCAACCCCTACCCAATCCAAAGGGTGGCATCAATGCCATTACCCTAAGGTCCGGAACCACATTGCAAGAGAGGAATCAGGAGGAGCCAAGCCCACCAGAACACGCCTCAGCTAAAGAGGTAGTGGAAATAGAAGATGTTGAGGAGGAAGAGGACATACAGGACATGGCTGAAGAAGAAGAAGCTCAATCACAGGAAAAAGCACCAAAGGGCACAGACACTGCAAAAAATGTCATTCCTATTCCATTTCCACAACTTGCAAGGAAGCCCAGGAAGCAGTTGGAACCTGATCCCAAAATGGTAGAAATATTCAAAAAGGTTGAGGTAACTGTTTTCCTTTTTTATGTCATTTAGCAGGTACCTAAATACGCAAAGTTTCTAAAAGATTTATGTATACATAAAGACAAAATTAATGAATTAGAAACTATTCCTTTAGGTAGTTCTATATCTGCTTTAATGGGAGGTATACCTGAAAAGTGTAGTGATCCAGGTCCATGTATGGTTAATTGTACTATTGGTGGTGTGGTATTTTCTGACTGCATGTGTGATTTAGGAGCATGTGTGAGTATAATGCCTTTGTCCATATATGATATTTTGAGGCTCCCTCCCTTAAAAAGGTCGGCAACTCATTTTGTGTTAGCAGATAAAAGCATTATTACAGTGGTTGGAGTTGCTGAAGATGTATTAGTGGGCATTAAAGGGCTCACATTTCCCATTGATTTTTATATCCTGTAGATGCCCCAAAATGACTCAGAGAAGCCATCATCAATCCTACTCGGAAGACCATTCCTGGAGACCTCGAAGTTCAAATTGGATGCTTTTTCAGGAACATACTCTTTTGAAATAGACGGCCGAGTAGTAAGCTTCAATCTGAATGGAGTTATGAAGCACCCTCCGGAAGATCATTCTATCCTCCAGTGTGACATCATAGATGAAGCTGAAGTTCACCAGGAGGAGTTAGAAAAGAAGTACATAGGACAAGGTCTGAGTGTGGGGACACTTTCTGAGGAAAATGAAAGTACTTTCCTATTGTCACCAGCTCCAGACAATCCAGAGCCTGGCCATGAGCAGAAGTTAGAATTAAAACCCCTCCCTCCACACCTCAAATATGCTTACCTTGAGGACAAGCAGAAGTTTCCAGTTATCATTGCAAGGGAACTCACTTCTCAACAAGAAGAGCAGTTACTTAGTGTGCTGAGGAGGCACAAGAAGGCAATTGGATGGAGCTTGGCAGACATAGAAGGCATCAATCCCCAAATTTGTGAGCATAGAATATTTTTAGAAGAGGGAGCAAGGCCTGTTCGTCAACCCCAAAGAAGACTGAACCCCACTATCTTAGAGGTTGTCAAGAAGGAAGTGACCAGACTACTGGAGGTAGATATCATCTACCCCATCTCAGACAGTGAATGGGTAAGCCCAGTACAAGTGGTACCCAAGAAGTCTGGAGTCACTACAATGAAGAATGAGTATGGAGAGCTCATAACAACCAAAGTACAGAATGCCTGGAGGGTCTGTATTGATTACAGGCGCCTAAACTAGGCCACTCATAAGGATCACTATCCTCTTCCATTCATTGATCAAATGCTGGATCACCTGTCAGGTAAATCACATTATTGCTTTTTAGATGGTTACACATGCTATTTTCAGATTCATATAGCTCCTGAAGATCAGGAGAAGACCACTTTTACATGTCCTTTTGGGACTTATGCTTATAAGAGAATGCCGTTTGGCTTGTGCAATGCACCAGCTACTTTCCAAAGGTGCATGATGAGTCTTTTCTCTGACCTCATTGAGGACTGTATGGAGGTTTTTATGGATGATTTTAGTGTTTATGGTGATTCTTTTAGCCTTTTCTTAGATAGTTTATCTAGAGTATTAGATAGATGTGTCAGTACAAACCTTGTATTGAATTTTGAAAAATGTCACTTTATGGTTAAACAAGGTATTGTACTCAGACATGCTGTGTCTAATACTGGCATTTCTGTAGATCCAGCAAAGGTGGATGTTATTTCTAGTTTGCCTTACCCCTCCTCTGTGAGGGAAGTTCGTTCGTTCCTTGGCCATGCAGGTTTTTACCGGAGATTCATTAAGGACTTTAGTAAGGTAGCACTTCCCTTATCCAGATTACTGCAGAAAGATATTGAGTTCGAGTTCAGTGAGGATTGCAAACAAGCGTTTGATAAGCTGAAGACTACCCTGACTCAAGCTCCAATTATGAGAGGACCAGACTGGAGCCAGCTATTTGAAATCATGTGCGATGCTTCCAACCATGCAGTAGGAGCAGAGCTGGCTCAGCGTGACGATAAGGACCCCTTTGTAATTGCTTATGCGTCTAAGACTTTAGACGCCGCTCAGTCTAATTACACTACTACTAAGAAAGAGCTTCTTGCTATTGTTTTCGCTCTGGATAAATTCCGAGCCTATTTACTTGGTACTAAAGTTGTAGTGTACTCAGACCACGCAGCTCTAAAGTATTTATTAGCTAAAAAGGAATCCAAACCAAGGCTTATATGTTGGATACTGCTACTACAAGAATTTGATTTAGAAATTAAAGATAGGAGTGGTAACCAGAATCTAGTGGCAGACCACTTGAGTCGCCTTGAGCACATTAAGGATAACTCCACTCCTATAGCTGATAATTTCCCTTTTGATAACCTGCAAGCAGTATCTGAGGTAGTCCCTTGGTATGCATGGTGGACGAAATTGTGATTGCACTTTGATTATGTAAAATTCATTGCTCTTTCTTTCCCTGGCAATGGCGCCAAAAAACATGATGCCAATACCATGGTTCACAACTTCGCACAACTAACCAGAAAGTGCACTGGGTCGTCCAAGTAATACCTTACGTGAGTAAGGGTCGAATCCCACGGAGATTGTTGGTATGAAGCAAGCTATGGTCACCTTGTAAATCTCAGTCAGGCGGATATAAATTAGTAATGACAGAGCTCCACACCTTAATCTATGGAGTGTAAAAACTCTACCGTTAAAAATACATAAGTGAATAGAGGGTAAGCATGGCCGAGTGGCCAGCCTCCCATGGAGGTCTAGAGATCTAAAAATGATCAAAAGATAATCCAAAGATGTCTCCAAAGATGTCTAATACAATAGTAAAAGGTCCTATTTATAATAAACTAGTCACTAGGGTTTACAGAAATAAGTAATTGATGCATAAATCCACTTCCGGGGCCCACTTGGTGTGTGCTTGGGCTGAGCTTGAGTGTTGCACGTGTAGAGGTCCTTCTTGGAGTTGAACGCCAGCATTTGTGCCAGTTTGGGCGTTCAACTCTGGTTTTGGATCCTTTTCTGGCGCTGGACGCCAGAATTGGGCAGAGAGCTGGCGTTGAACGCCAGTTTGCGTCGTCTAAACTTGGGAAAAGTATGAACTATTATACATTGCTGGAAAGCCCTGGATGTCTACTTTCCAACGCAATTGGAAGCGCGCCATTTTGAGTTCAGTAGCTCCAGAAAATCCACTTTGAGTGCAGGGAGGTCAGAATCCAACAGCATCAGCAGTCCTTCTTCAACCTCTGAATCTGATTTTTGCTCAAGTCCCTCAATTTCAGTCAGAAAAACACACAAACTCATAGTAAAGTCCAGAAATGTGAATTTAACATAAAAACTAATGAAAACATCCCTAAAAGTAACTAGATCCTACTAAAAACATACTAAAAACAATGCCAAAAAGCTTATAAATTATCCGCTCATCAATGCACCTGTAGCTAATTATCTAGTTAGCCGCACTTTTCCTCCAAACTTTACTAAGCATCAAAGAGACAAGCTGAAAAGTGAGTCTAAATATTATATATGGGATGACCTATATTTACGGAGATGTGGCGCTGACCAGGTAATTAGAAGGTGTGTACCTCAATCAGAATTCCAGTCCATTTTAGAGGCCTGCCACTCATCTGAAAGTGGAGGACATTTTGGCCCTCAAAGAATAGCTAGAAAAATCTTAGACTGTGAATTCTGGTGGCCCACTCTTTTTAGAGACGCTGCTAAATTTTGTAAATATTGTTTTCCATGCTAAAAATTTGGTAATATATCTAAGAGGGATGAGATGACTCAACAGATTATGCTTTTCTGTAAACTTTTTTATGTTTGGGGCATTGACTTCATGGGTCCATTTCCAAATTCTAATGGTTATTTTTATATATTGTTAGCGGTGGATTACATTTCTAAATGGGTGGAAGCAATTCCTACCTGCACTGATGATGCTAACACTGTTGTTTCCTTTGTTAGAAACCATATCATTTGTCGCTTTGGATCACCACGAGCAATCGTGAGCGATCAAGGTACCCATTTTTGTAACAGGAGACTAACAGGATTACTGAAGAAGCATGGGATAATTCATAAAGTAGCAACAGCCTACCATCCTCAGACTAATGGGCAAGCCGAGGTGTCTAACAGAGAGATAAAGCGCATATTGCAGAAGATAGTCAAACCTCATAGAAGAGACTGGAGCACCAGGCTACAAGATGCACTCTGGGCATACAAAACAGCATACAAGATACCTATTGGGATGAGTCCCTTCCGCTTAGTTTATGGAAAAGCATGTCATCTCCCAGTTGAAGTAGAGCACAAAGCCTTTTGGGCAGTAAAGGAGTACAACATGGGAATTGGGACAGCCGGAGTTGAAAAGAAGTTGCAATTGCAAGAATTGGAAAGCCTTCACCTAGAAGCTTATGAGAACTCAAGGCTGTACAAGGAAAAGATGAAGGCTGTACATGATAAGCACATCAAGAGGAAAGAGTTCCAACCTGGGGACTTAGTCCTCCTTTACAAATCTAGACTGAGGCTCATACCAGGCAAGTTGAGATCAAGATGGGAAGGTCCATATAGAGTAGAGAAGGCTGAGCCGTACGGAGTTTTTCACCTAAGTCACCCTTCAAGCTCTGAACTCATCAAAGTTAATGGACATCGTTTGAAGCTCTATCATGGTAAGAAGGTGAAGAAAAACAAGGAGTTAGATATCTTCCTCTTGGAGGATCCACTCACAGCAGAAGACTGAGCTAATGGAGCGTCCAACTTAAGGACGTTAAAGCAAAGTGCTAGGTGGGAGACAACCTACCATGATATGATCGTTCCTTTCTTTATTCTTAGTTTTCTTTTTCAATAACTCTTCTCATTATTAGCACATTTAGTTTGCATCTGCATTTGCATATTTTTATTTAAAAAAAAAAAGAGAGAGGGAGAGCACGCGACGCGACAGCATCGCCGACGCATCCGCGTCACAGGTGGTTCAGAAAGAATAAGAAATCGAATAGAAAGTCATGCGAGAGTGTGGCTGGAGGCGTGCCTTTGGCACAAATCGCCCCACGGGACCGCGTCGCTGACGCGTCCGCGTCATGCGAGAGAATTGCCTTCCACGCGTCCGCGTCACTCACGCGGACGCGTGACCTGAAAATCGACGTAAGAAAGGGTGCACGAGCGAAAGTTATGCTAGAGTGGTGCTGGACTGGTGCTGAACGTACAAGCCTTACCACGCGGACGCATGGCTCACGCGTCCGCGTCATATCCCAATAATGGCCACTCATGCGATCGCGTCAACCACGCGACCGCGTCACCCTGGAATTTGGCAATAATGAGTTTTGAACAGAGAGTTGTGCGAGCGCGAGACTGCACTCGCGCCCGTAGCACAAAACGAGTCACGCGTCCGCGTCAATTCATTTAAGTGCCATCCGCGCGAACGCGTACCCCACGCGTCCGCGTCGCTTGTGCCACACAGCTTATCCTAATTTGCCAAATATCTTATCTTTCTCTTCCCCAAATCCTACTTTTTCTTTTCCCTCCTCATTAATTTCTTCCCCTTTCTTCTTCTTCCTTCTTTCTCACTTTCTACTTTCTCTCTCTCACCACCATTATCAAGGTTTTTCTTTTCTTCTTCCCTCTTTACTTTTCTATTCTTCTTCTTAATTTATGTTTTCTTCTCCTTTTCTTTTTTCTTTTTACTTGCATTATCCATGTTTTTCTTTTCTTTCTTTTTCTTTTAATTGGTATTGGATGTTTATTAGGGTCATTATTATTCCTTATGGTTTGCTTGTGGATTACTCAGAAATTGTTTGACAATTATATTTTACTTTTTAAAAGGGTTGCTTGCATGTTCAATTTAATACTTTCAATAGCTTATTTACCATGCATGCTATGTGTTTGTGAAAACGCCCGTATGGCATTGTGCACTATTTTTGGATTTCTTTTAATCTACCACTCTATATGCCTGTTTTTCACAAAACTCTTTTTAATATTTTATTATTTAAATATAATTGTCATTACAAACAAATTATCAGTTTGAAAGGTTTGGTAATCTAACTTGGATATTAAATGCTTGATTTATGCTACTCATGCCTTTGCCGGCATGCCAATAAACACCTAGCATTTAATTGTCCCCATATGCACTTGCTATATTTCTATTGATGATTTTCCACATGTAGTCATGACCATGTGTTAACATCATTCATCTTTTAATGTGCATTGATTACCAGTTTTTTCGCCCTCTTCCTTGCTCCAACCCTTGACATTTTAACATACTATTTCTTTCTTTCTTTTAGGATGGCCACCAAGAAAGGCAAGGAGAAAGCTACTCCCAAACCTCCAGCAAGAAGAGGAACAAAGAGAGCATTAGTGGCAGAGCCATCTTCAACTGCAGTTAAACCCTCAACAAAAAGAATTAAGAGGATTATAAAGGTTGATGATAAAGAGAAAGCCTTCCCAGCAAAGGACACTGCGCGATTTACCAATTGCTACTGTGAGCATATGTTCTCCATCCTGGCAGAAAGGAGTTACAACAACGAATACCTTCTTATCCTTCCAACCCATATCGCTGAATTTGTTGAGCCGCAAATTGCACGAAGACAATGGGGTTTTCTACAGAGACAGCCACGGCAGGTTAATCTTTCCTAGGTAGTCGAGTTCTACTCCAACTTCCACTGCCAACCCTACAGTCTGTCTATGTCCGTCAGAAGCAAGTCCCCATTACAGAAGAGGTCATTCAACGAGTTTTAGATCTCCCCCTACTCCAGAAGGACTGGACGCATTTCAAGAAGCCGCACTCAAGCGCCAGATGTACCAATTCGACTGGGACGCTGTTCTCAGAGTTATCGCACTACCTGGCAGCAGATGGATTTATGGATACCATCGTTCCCGTCCTAAGGGAATATTGGCTTCTGCACTTACCTTGGAGGCTCGCGTATGGGCACAGATTATGTCTCATTATGTCTTTCCGAGCACCCACGAGTCCTCCTTCACTGCAGACATTGCCGTTCTACTATGGTGCACCCTTACAGATCAGCCTCTGAACCTACCAAGACACATCCGGAATGCCATGGGACACGTACAAATTGTGGGAAACTTACCTTTTCCCACCTTGGTCTCAGATCTTGTCTCAGCAGCCGGAGTCTCCTACAGAGCTGGGGACACCAAAGCCATGCTTCCATGGGATGATCAATACGTCCCTAACGAGAAATATATCAGACCTCCAGCAGCCACTACAAGCCAGCCTACTAAACCGGCTGAAGATATTCCTCCTTCATCACCACAAGCACCTACAACAAACCAACTGCTCCATCAGATACTTGAAAGGTTGGATCGGTAGGAACACAAAGCACAGCTAAGAGAGCGCCGTAACAAGCGCCGATTCACATACCTCAAGGAGCTACTTAAGGGAAAATACAGAGACTCAGACACCCCGGACTCCACTTCCTTTACCAGCACAGGGAGCCATGATGGTCCCGACTATGGAGATACTGCTACCAGCCCACCTTTGTTCCTGACAGATGGTACCGAGGATGGTGCAAAGCCTTAAGTGTGGGGAGGTCGGTCAGTACCTGACTTTCGGAGGTAATTTCTCTTCCCTAGCACCAATAAAATAGGATATTTAGTTAGTTTCTCTTTTGTAGAATAGGATAAATTGCATAGTAATAGATTAGTTGCATGCATGTTCTACTTGATTGAAAAGACAATAAGTTTCTTCTAAGACCCTATTTTTAGAACAAAATTTCACTATTTTAGATATTTTATTCTTGTGTGTTTACTTCTCTATGATTGTAATTTATATTTTGTTTCATCCTATATGTCCAATGTTTAATATATCTATATGCTTACATATGATTGAGGCCATTATTTGTTTAGCTCACTTATCCAAATTAAGCTTACCCCTTAAGTTACCTTTGTTAGCCACTTTGAGCTTTTAAATCCCATTTGTTCTTTATTTTACCACATTACTAGCCTTAAACGGAAAAACAATTATATATCCCAATTGAATCTTTGGTTAGCTTAAGATAAGATTGTATGTCAATTAAGTATGGAAAAATTGTGGGAACAAAAGATAATAAGGGAATGTGTCATGATAATATAATGGGAATTTGGGTACCTACTCATGTAAAACTATAGGAATTAAAATTCTATGTACATTGATAAGCTGCATTTAAAAAAAAATCCAGAAATATTCAATTATTAAATAAGGGGACAAAATTACCCCAATGTTAAGTTAAGAATTCAAAGATCAATGCATATATGATAAAATTAAAATGAAAGTTGATACATGAGTATGGAATGTGAAAGAGAAATTTTGGGTAGCTAGGTATAAAATTTAAGTTATATAGAATTTATATATGTGTGTTAGGTGAAAGCTTGGGTTAATTAAAGATTCAATTTATAAGCTTATTTAGCCATATATATATCCGTACCCTTACCTTGGCCCCATTACAATCTTGAAAAGACCTCATGATGTTTGCATTGGTTTATTAAATATTGTTGATTGGTTAGGTGAAAAATAAAAACTAGAAAGCATGATTAGAGAAGGATAGAGTGATTACCCTATACACCAGAGAGATTAGAGCATACATACATCATCAGTAAGGGTTCAATGCTTAAATTCTATGTTTCCTGTTTTCATGAGCTACCTTCTTGCATTTTTATCTGTTCTTACTGTATAAGAATTGAATTAGTGGAATTTGATCTGTGACTGTCTTGAAGAACTTATTTACTTTTGACCAAGTGGACAAAAATCATATAGTTGCATTCACATATATAGGTTGCATTGCATTGCATGAGTTTTACATGTTCCTACTCATTTATTTTATCTCCTTCAACTAAGCATGAGGACATGCTAATATCTAAGTGTGGGGAGGTTGATAAACCACTATTTTATAGTTTATATTGTGTTTAATTGTGCGGTTTTATCAAATCTTTACCCACTTATTCATATGATTAGCATGCATTTATAATTCCTTCCTAAAATACTTCATGGTTAAAAACTTGCTTCCCAGAGACTTTTAATTTTGTATTTTAATTCTCCTTTATTCCATTCGATGCCGTGATCTGTGTGTTAAGTGTTTCAGGCTTTATAGGGCATGAATGACTTGGAGATTAGAAAGGAAGCTTGCAAAAATGGAAGGAACACAAGAAATTAAGGAGATGACCAGCGAGAAGTGACGTGGACGCATGGCTCACGCGACCGCGCAACATAGAGGAAATTGCAGTGACGCGGACGCATGGCTCACGCGACCGCGCGGATTGGAAACTACACAAGCGACGCGAAGGCGTGGACGACGCGCACGCGTGGCAAGGCAAAACGCTGGATGACGCGATCGCGTGACGTGCGCGATCTGCAGAATCTGCAAAATTCGCTGGGGGCAATTTTGGGCCCTGTTTTGACCCAGTTTTCGGCCCAGAAAATAGATTAGAGCCAAGGAACATGCAGAGACCAAGGAGAACATTCATTTTGCCTAATTTTAGTTTTAGATCTGATTTTACCTCTCCTCTAGGTTTTCCTCCACACATTGATAGTTCTTAGGATTTCGTTTTTATTGCTTTTTGGATTGGGATATTGAGAAGAGTTATTACCTCCGCCAAGACTTCGTTATTCTAGTTCGTTTCCTTACTTGTCTCTTACTCTTCCATGTCCTTAATTTATTCAGAATTACTATTGGGTTATTTTTAGAATTTATTAATACAAAAACTATTTTTATTTTTAATTGATCTTTTTGATTATTATCTATCATGTCTTTCTTTATTTCTATTTATTATTTTATGAAGTTTACATTCATAATGAGCGAGTAGTTCCATAACTTGATTGGGAGTTGATTGAAAGGAGGACCTTGAGTTGGAATGCTCAAGAGAAAAATTGTAATTGGGTTTATTGTTGGATTGTCCTCTAGTCACTGACACTAATCCTTTCCAAGGGAGAGGATTGAGACTTGTGACTAGAAATAGCTTTTCAACTTGCTTGACTTTCCTCTACCCAGTAAGGGATAACTAAGCAGAACAACCTTCAATCATCAATTAATCTTGAGAGTACTCCAACAAGAATAGGGCTTCCAACTAATCTACTCCCAGTCAAGGTTTTTATTTAAATTACATAAATTCCCTAATTTAATTTCCTGTTTATCAACTCAAACCATTTTTGAAAATATCTGATTAATAAAATAGCACATCTTTCTGCAACTCATTGGGAGACGACCTGGGATTCATACTCCCAGTATTTTAATTCTAATTTTTGTGACAACCCTTCTAAATTGATAAACGGAATTTCGGTTGGTTAAAGACTGTACTTGGAACGTATCTCTTATAATAATTTCTTAACTCGCCAATTTCTGCCACGTCAGTCTCTTCTCTCTAGCTTTGCCGCTATCCACTCGAAACGCTTCTGCTCCAGATACTCCATTTGGTAGATATCGTGCAAGATGTCTTGGAATAATTCCGGAAGAGACTGGAGAAACGGTGAAGGAGTTGATGAAGTTGGTAGACTTGATGGTGGTGCTGTGGGTGCCTTCCTCTTCGAGGGTGGTTTATTTGTCGATCCTTCCAATTATCCCATCGGAATGAACTTGTTGCCTCTTGGAATCTCGAACATGATATCTGTCGTTTGCCTCTGTACCCCCGCTGCTATTGCTAAACGCATCACCATCGATGGAAAAGGAATGTTGATCTTCTTCTTTTCAATCAGTTTCCAAATTGATGCGCGTATCAAAGGCACAATGGCTATGCTCTTTCCTTTCATAATAGCCCAAAGTAGCAAAGCAGTCTTGAATCTGACATGGGTAGCATGGGTGCTAGGAATGATGTAGTCTGCCACAATTTGATGTCAAATACAGTCTTGAATCTGACATGGGTAGCATGGGTGCTGGGAATAATGTAGTCCGCCACGATTTGATGCCAAATTCGAGCCTCAGCATTCAAATCAGAGTAAGCAATGCTAGTGGGAACAAATTTTCTCCCTTTGCTAAACTCCTAAGATGCACCGGGATCGCCAATTCTCTCAAGAATGGGAGACAAAGACATCCTCCCCTTGAACACATTCGCTTTGATTCTCAGATAATCATTTTTCTCAGGCGGAATGTGGGGGATCATCAGAATAGCTTCTAGAGCTTGGTTGGAAGTGTCCAACCTCTTTCCCCGGAGGAATATCGTCTCCGTTTTCCAAGTTTGGTAGTTGGCATAGAATTCCCGCACCATGGATTCATTAACTTCAGTTGGGTCTTGCTCAAGAAATTCCCAATGAAGTGAGGCAATCCGTTTATGGATGACCGCCTTGTATTTGCTTGGAACCTTTAGCGCCCGCTCCCAATGGTTTGATCTTTTCTCAAATTTTTTATATCGGAAGTCGGTTCTTTGGTTAACCAAGACATTTGGGTTATCACTTGGGCGATCCATGAAGTAAGGTCTGGATGGGCGAGTTGTAGGTTGCACAATCGGTGAAGTGACCGGTGCCTTACCCTTCTTCCGCATCCTAAAAATGAAAACAAAAGATTTTCGACATCATAGGGCAACAATAAAATAAAAGTAACAAGGAAGCACTAATAAAGTTAAAAGAAGCTTTTAAAATAGTGTGATTTGCAAGAAAGATAGTGTGTATATTCCAATGGTGGGCGCGCGTAGTTGGAACACACACACCGGCCGGATATAACAGCAATCACACTCTTAACCAATCAAAGCTCAATGCTTCTCAATTAAGTGCTTAAGTTGCAAATCCAAAGCATGGATATGAAAGCAACTTCAAGCAAGCACCCAAATGATTCATTTGAATTCTTTGAGTGGAATGGTCATTGAGGTTGTCAGTGTAAAAGTTCATTAGCAAAAAGGTTGTACAACAACAATAACCATTCACTCAAAGTGACTTGTCAATTGTTCATCCTAAATAAGTTGTAATCACATGTACAATGTTCTTGATTTAGAGTCAAAAGATGTTTGATCCCATCATCAAAAGTTGAACATTTGTAAAGCGATCACTTAATCAATATTCCAAGATGAACAATGAAACTTGAATTCCATCAAGCACAATGCATTTGCAACCAAAACCACCCATCAACAAAATACACAAGTCATGAAAGATGTGGGTGTTTGGAACTTAAAGCTTACAAACAAGGAAATGTATTCGTGAATCTAACTTGATTATCATCAAAAGTCATAATTGAAGTTGCACAATTCATACAATATGCCTAACAAGAGATAAATTGAACACATATGATGGCCATGTCATATGAATCAAACAAATTATTCATTGAGGCATTTTATCAAACATGTAGTATGCAATGTGCAAGCTTATCACAATTAAGCTCAAATTCAATCATAATCAACCTAACAAACAAGTATCAACACTTGGCAATAGAAAGAAAAACAAAGAAAGCAATAAACTTAGTCTAAGCAGCATGAAAAGAAAATAAAAACAACTTCAAAAATCACCATAAAAAGAGAATAAGAACCTGAAAATTGAAGGTTGAAGAAAACAAGAATTGGGGAGGAAACAATGGCACTTCTTATAGCCATTGTGAGCTTGCGGTGGTTGGCTTTGCCGGAAAAAGCACCGGAGGAGAAAAACTCACCGGTGGGGAAGAAAGAAAAGAGAAAGGAAAGAGAGAAAGAAAGAAAAGAGAAGTAAGAGAGAGAGAGTAGGAGAGAGAGGGCGGCGGCGGCTGACAGCGGCGGTGGCCGGCGGCAGGGTCGCCTGAG
>NC_029789.2:20657970-20667028 GCF_000816755.2 Arachis ipaensis
GAGGGCTGGGGTGAGTAGAGAGTAGCAGCAGTGGAGGGAAGAAGTGAAGAAGGCTGCTATCTCAACAGGGCAGGTTGCCCTATTAATGCCCAAAACGAGTCGTGTGCGTATGCACAGAAGACGAAAAATAGAGGGGTGCGAGCGCACACTGTGTGCGATCGCTGCGAACAGAGGGTGTGAAAAGGGGTGTGCGGGCACACAACTGTGAGCGCGTGCACAAGGGTCGCTAGAAAGAGGGGTGTGTGTGTACGCACAAGCGAGTGTGCATGCACAAGACGCAGAAAGATAAGGGAATGCGAGCACACACATCGTGCGATCGCTCCCAACAGAGGGACTGGAACAAAGCGTGCGGACGCACAAAGACGTGCGCTCGCACAGATGGCTTCCCCCCGTTTTTTTTAAACAGAAATTCTTGAGGAAGAAAGAATCATGTGTGCGTGCGCACACAGGTCCGTGCGCACGCACAAAAGACGAAAATAGGGGGCGTTCACGTGCACAAATGATGCCAACGATCCCACCAGAGGGGCTGCAAATTGGCGTGCAGACGAACACGTCTGTGTGGCCGCACAAGGGCGCAAGAAGGGAGACGCGTGTGCACGCACAGGTCATAGAAAAAAGTGCAGTGCCTATGCACAGACTGTGCTGGCGCTGCGACCAGAGGGCACTACAAGGGGTGTGCGGACGCACCGTCTCGTGCGCATGCATAGATGGTGAAAATCGCAGTTGTGTGCGCACACACAGCAGCATGCATACGCACAGATGCCCTGTTTCATAAAAAAAAATTTCTTCCAAAACTAAGGTACCAACCCTTAGTGCATCAACATATCAACCCCAAATCATACAAACATTCATAAATTCATGATCCACAAGTAATTTAACTTATTTGACTCAAAAACATCAAACCAAACCTAAGCTAATCATCATATCACAAGAAAGAAACTAATTCAAAAAGCTATAAACAAAAGATAAAGTTGGAATAACGTTACCATGGTGGGGTGTCTCCCACCAAGCACTTTGGTTTAGAGTCCTAAGTTGGACTTGCATGGCTTCATTGATCAATTTGAGACCTCTCCAAGGAGGAAAATCTCCAACTCCTTAGCATTCTTGGGTTGAGTGTGATCCATTGAACTAGACCTCTTGGCAACATTCTTTTCTTCTTGCTTCTTGCTAACCTCAATCACTTGATCTTTAATTATATTGCACCCAAAGATAGAATAGGCTTCGAGAACGGGCTTCTTGGATTCCTCCAAAGTGAATTTTACCACCTTGCCATCGGCCTCAAAAGAATAGACTCCTGAAAGTGCATCCAACTTGAAACGAGATGTCTTCAAAAATGGCCTTCCAAGGAGTATGGATGATGGCTTGTTTGAGTCAATGGGAGGGGTCTCCAAGATGTGAAAAATCTACCAGGAAGAGTAATCCTCGGATGTCAACTAGGACATTTTCCGCAATCCTCACAACTGATACAATGCTTTTATCTGCCAACACAAATTTCGCCCCGGATCTCTTTAGTGGCAACAAGTTCAATCTCTCATAAATGGGGAGTGGCATAATGCTTACGCATGCCCCCAAGTCATACATACAATCCATGAACTTCATTCCACCAATCAAATAAGTAAACAAACACGGACCAGGATCATTGCATTTTTCAGGAATTAGAGAAGAGATAGAATCATCCACCGGCTTTTTGTTGAGCTCGCCAATCTTGTCCTTATGTGTGCAGACATCTTTGAGAAACTTGGCATATTTGGACACTTATTGAATGGCTTGAAAGAGATGGACGGTGACTTCAACATTCTTAAAAATTTCCACCATGTTGGGGTCAAGTTCTTCTTGCTTCTTAGCCTTCTTAGCCAAAGTTGGAAATAGAATTGGCATAGGCTCTTCAAGCGGATTCTTCCTTTTTGGATCCTTGACCTTGAGTGTTTCCTCTTCACCTCTTGCAACATTTTTCTCCTCATCTTTCATCACTTTCACTTCATCTCCCATCTCTTCATTGTGGGCTTCCTCACTTAAACTTGTAGGCACAACACCAATTTTATCCAACTTGGTGCCACTCCTAAGGGTGATAGCATTGATGCTCTCCTTTGGATTTGGTTGGGGTTGAGAGGGTAGACCACTAGAAGTTGAAGCTTGTTGGGCATTTTGTGTAGTCGGAGGAGAAAGAGTCAAACGGGAGAGAGCTTCGGCAATAGTAGCTATATATGTTTCTTGTTTCTTGTGAAACTCCCATTGCTCTTGCATAAAGGCTTGGAGTGTGTCATTAATGTAAGGTTGATTTGGAGGAGGGGCTTGATTGCCTTGAGGAGGGTTAGATTTACTATTTGAGTGTTGATACCTCCCTTGAGGTTGAGATTGTGGTGGTTGTTGGTAGGATTATTGATAGGATTGTTGGTATTATGGTTGACCTTGGGGAGGTTGATGATAGTAGGCTTGCGCGTTTGGGTATGGTTGAGCTTGAGAGGCTTGGTTCCACCTTTGATTAGAATTATCCCTCTATCCTTGGTTTTGATTCCCTCCATTTTGAGGAGCTCCTTGATTATAGTTGGACCTTTGTGGGTATGGATTGGTTACCGCTAATGTAGTGTCCTCTTGGAGTTGAGGGCACTCATCAGTGTAATGGTTGTTACAAGCACAAATACCGCATGATCTTGGTGGTCCTTTGATTCTTGGAGGTTGAGGTGGAGGAGATAGCAAAGCTTGGGAGATTTGTTGCCCTTGGGTGATTTGTCTCAACAAAATCGTCATCTCACCGAGGGTCTTGGTCAAAATGGCATCTCCGGAAGGAGAAACTTCGCTTAAATCTTTTGGTTGTGAATTTCTTGCCTTGGAGTGTTGAGTTGAGTCCGCCAAGTCCGCTATGATTTTCCAAGCTTCCTCGGCGGTCTTGTTTTTGGTGAGGGATCCTCCACTAGAGGCATCTAGAAGAAGCTTATCTTGGGGGTTCATCCCTTGACAAAAATAACTAATAAGCACCAACTTGTCAATATGGTGATAGGGGAAAGCTTCCAACAACTTTTTGAATCTTTCCCAATACTCATAAAGAGCTTTCCCATCTCTTTGCATAATGCAAGAGATTTCCTTTCGCATCTTATCTGTCTTCTGAGGTGGATATAACTTTTCCAGAAATTTCTTACGTAGCAAGTCCCAATTGGAAATCACATCTCCCGGTTGAGTATAAAACCATTCTTTTGCTTTTTCCTCCAAAGAGAAAGGAAAAGTGAAAATCAAAACTGCTACTTCATCTGCACCATGTCTTCTCGCAGTGGAGCATGCAACTTGAAAGTCCTTTAGATGCTTAAGAGGGTCTTCTCCAGGTAGTCCATTGTATTTGGGGAATAAATTTATCGTGCCGGTCTTGAGCTCAAAATTTGGATCCAAAGCCGGATACCGGATTTGTATCAGTTGCAAGTTAATATCTGGAGCTCCGGCTTTCCTTAAGGTGATTCTACGAGGTGGATCCGCCATGGTGCTGTCATCTGATTCACTCAAAGAGATCTCAGCACTCCCCACAGATGAATATAAGATTTTCTCGTTAATTGAAGAATAATGGTCACAGGTTGATGGTGATAATGAATTGGTGTGCTCTTCAAGCAAGCCTGATTCACTATTCACAAATGCTAGTCGGCACCGAGCTTGCCTAATATAAGTTAAAGTTCTTTCTATTTCCGGATCAAAAGGAGCCAAGCTCGGGTCTGGAAGTGACCGTGTCATTCAACTGAGGAAGCAATGAAAGCATGCAATTATGACAAGCAAAACAAGAATAGGCAAACAAATGAAAACCAACTTAATAGTCAATTACTACTAAGACTAGCTAGATAGAAGTGCTATCTACCAATTAGTGCCAAGTAGTAAACAAAAATCAAATATTCAAACTATTCACATATTTACAACAATCAAAATTATAGCACTCATTGCATTTAAAGTGTTTCCCCGGCAACAGCGCCAAATTTGACAATGCCTCAATAGGCTAGGTTTGGATTTTCGCACTAAAAATAGGATTGGCGTTGCAAGTATAGTCCAAACCCAACAATTGAACATCAATCAAATGTTAATTCAAAGAATGTCACAATTCAAAACCATTCAATTCCGGGAGTGTTTAGTTCTCGGGTCATCTCCCAAGGACACTTAAGATCAATGAGTGTACAATTACGGTTGTGGTGCTCATGGGGTTTTTAATGAAGAGATGAACATATAAAGAAATAAAAGAACATGAAAAGTTGCAATAAATGAACTAATAAAGGAGTTAAAGAACTAACTATGTAATATAGACAAGTAAGGTATAAAAAGGATTAATGTAAATGTGTATGAAAGATTAAAGCATGAAAGGTATCTTGGCTTGGAATGAGCTAAGGGTCCTTTCCTTGTTGGAACTACAGCTATAATAATTAGAATGGATTAATCTCACTTGGTCAACCCTCACATCGGAGAGCAAGTTAAATGAGCATAAGTGTTCTTAACCCACAAATCCTAAATTGCTTGCTAATTACCATAGGAATAAATTAGCGTTAGTAGGAACAAGAACAATTAACAATCCAAGAATTGACACTAAATATTGGACATTCCCACTCTAGGAACCCAAATACTCATTTTTCCCAAACCAAGAGATAGAAAATTAGCCTAAAACTATGATTGACATTTTGTCAAATACTGGGTGGGCAAAAATACTAAACATGGAAAAAATGAGAAAATGCTTGAAACTAAAAACAACAAATAATCTCAATCAACAATAATAACTCAAGCAAGTATGTAACAATCACCAATCATCAAATTCATCAACAAGAAATTGAAATTGCAAAAGAGAAGTAAAATTGAACTATGACTTGAATTATAAGGAAGGGTAAGAACAATGTAGCTATAAAGAGTAGTAACAAAGAGATACTTACAATGGAAGCTAGCAAAATCCAAGATCAAAAATGGAAATGGCACTTGAATGTAAAAATCCTAGTATAAACCCTAATGGAGATGATAAAAAATTTAGAGAAAAACTATACTAAAGCTTCCTACTACTACTCCTAAGCTACCCTAATGTTATTCTATGCTATGGTCTTCATTTTCTCTTCATTATGAGCTATTGGCTTCAGAAATGGGCCTCCAAATCCACCAAAATCGCGAGTCACGTGCAATTTTAATGAAGCCATGTGCGGACACCTGTGCGTACGCACAGACGTGTACGTACGCACACTCTACCAAAATCTCTATTTGTGCGTACGCACAAGTAGCTGTGCGCACGCACATTAGGCGATGCTCAAAATATTCACGCGACGCGTACGATGCAGCTCACGCGCGCGCTTCGTTCTTCTTTGGTGCTTGTGCGTACGCACACATGTCTGTGCATACGCACACATCGCTGTGCTCTTCTCCTTTGATTCTTCATGCTTCCTCCTCTTTGCATGCTCCTCTTCCATTTCCTCCTAGCTATTCCTACCTTATACATCTAAAAACACTCACAAACAACATCAAGACATCGAATGGAAGGCAAATGGGATAAAAATTTGATCAAATTAGGCATGTTTTTATAATTAAGCACAAATTAGGAGGAAAGTTCAAAATCATGCTAATTAAGGGAATAAGTGCAAGTTTATATGATGAAATCCATTCAATTTCAACCAAAAATCATCATCAAATATGGATTCATCACACCACAATTCTAGAAGCATGTGGATTCTAGCAAGCTCAGAAGCATTAACACCTTGTAGTTGGATCTTTGGCGATGAGACGTTAAAATTCCAATGCAAGTTAAACATTTTTCATCTTTCAAAGTCATAAAAAATGGTGTTGTGCCTTCTACTCTTTCAATTTTAAAAAATCTTTCCTTAAATCCCTGATAGGATTCATCGAAAAGGTTGAAAATCCTCCTATTTGAGTTACATCGGAAGGAAATAAACCCACGACATTGAGAACTGAAGGGCGTAGTTAAATTAAAGAAATAAAAAAAAATCTATAAGAGGCATCTAATTCTAAAAAATAACATAGAAAATTGAAGCTTCGAATGATGTCTCAGCTATTGGGATGAAGCTGTGAAGGGGCGCATCCTGTATATCTTAGAATGTCTTGCTGAAAATCTATGAAAGAAAGTCGGACACCAAAACACGTGAATAACGTCTTATACATCCATAACTAGTCAGGTTGGGAGCCCGCATGGTGGTTAAAATGGCAAAGATGATTGTTTTGGTTTGGGGTAGAAAGGATGTATAAATTTTCTACATCTGAGTTAAAGATGACTCCGACATCTCGTAATTCATCTAACTTATCTTGGGAGATGGTAGATGTGGTGGATGTCAATTCTTTGGAAACCCAAGAGTAGGGATCCACGTGCTGAGTTGGGTTGGGCCGAGAAGCAGGTTTAGATGTTCCAACACATTCACGTGTGAGGATGACCATTTGTCTTGGCATCTTAAAAAAACTTACAGGAGAACCACCACTATGTTACAAAAGGGAAAACTTTGAGAAAAACACTAAATGAATCCAGTGAAAATCCTACAAATTTCCAACAAAGACAAGAAATACCTAAAAAACTAATATTCAAAGTAGGGAAAAGCTAAATAGTGGTACCCGTACTAAACTGTAATTATTCAAAAATGCAAAGCAATGTCACTGGTAGTTCAGTCAATAATATGAAAACGCATGTCTACAATAATACCAAAGATCAAGGCAGAGGCATTAAGAAGAAGAAATTTTTGCATATCTCATCCTTAAAATAAAACAACAAGCATGATTTAGGAATAGAAAATGTGAAATATAAGTTTTTTTACATTGATAAGAGATAGCTGTTATGGGAATTTGCAGATGGATGGCTAGTAAATCCGCTTCGGACACCCAGTAGCGCTGGAGAAATGAGAGAACTTGAAAGTTTTCTTCGAAAGAGGATGAGATTTTTTCAGGAAGAAGTTGAAAATCGTAAGTAAAGGTTAAAGTGGAGTTTTTTAATTGAAAAATAAATGACATTGATTGATGGAGAGAGATGTTGCAATTAAAACTTGACCATTCAAAAATTGAGAGAAGCTGCAACTGCTCGAAGAAAACTGAAAAGGTTTCTTAATGGTTTTTTGACGCTTAAAATATAATGGGTACAAAAAAAATTAATCATAAGTCAAGAAACACAAGTTGGGACACTATTTTGGATAAAAATAATATAGTGAGATTCTGATTAAATGAGAATAGTACATTACCATCTTTATTAATGGATAACAGATATGTCATTAAAATAAATAAAATTATTATCTTGAAAAGGTGTCAGATCATGACATCGAAACATACATTTAAGGCCGTAAATGTCTAGCAGTTACCTCGAGAAAGGTATAATATAGGAAACAAGAAACTCATGAGGGAAGAGATAATTCATTACAATCATACTAAATATACTACCAACTTAAGTATAAGAGTGCATTTGTAGGTTGTCCTTCGAGCTTGATGTTGACACAGCTCAAGTTAGGGTCCTAAAATCTTGTAAGCTCGTAACTACATCAAAAGGTACTAACATATCCACTCCTTTTTTATCCTTTTACCATTTAGTAATGAATAAATAACTAGATTTTAATTTTAAAATGGGTTGAATATTGGTATAATTCATGGTTGTGAGGGTTGGTAGTGATTAACTTCAACATGGCCCATCTCTGCCTCTCGTTAAGTGCGAGGTTCTGATTTAGGCTTCACACAGTCAGCAAAAAGGTGGGTTGTCGACACATTCCCATCCGAATCCCACTCATGGTGGTGGAGCTATTACGATTGTTGTTCTAAGTCTCGTTAGTCCGTTTTGGGGAGTGGCGTTATTTGCTGGCGACGGTCATGGAGAGGTGGCGAAGAGGTCCTTGAGCTATTGTGCCGGTGGTCGCCGTGGTGGTAGTGTTAGGGAAATCTTGCATTGGCAAAGGATGGAAGCGACGACGATGGTGATAACAGTAGAAGGACGAATGAGGTGGGTTGCTCTAATGGATTCAAAAATCTTTATGTTGTGAGATTCAACGGATGACAAAGGATTGCTCCTTCGAAAAATAACATGAGCTCTAGTATTTTCAAGTGATCAAATTGTGGATTTGGAGAAGAAGTTTATCATTCTTTGTTTTTAGTCAAGGAAACACAAAGGACTTTATTTTAGTGGTTTCTTCTGTAATCTGTATTTCTAGTGAATAAGAGATTTATGAAAGAATCTTAAAGCTATAAATGAGTGTGATGTCATGGCATATGGGCATAAACATAATTGCTATTTTGTTCCCTTTGTGAAACGTTACTGCTAAGAACTAATTGAAGTACTCTCAGTTTAAAAGGATTTTACACTCAATATATTTAAATTTTGTGTAATGTTGTGATACTTTTCATTTCCACCACAAAGATATGAAAAAAAATGCTAAAACAGACAAAGTAGACTTGTTCAAAAAGAATATTATATATTTTTTTAATCTTCATTTTTTCTCGCACAATGCAAGATTCTATTTTTAAAATAATAAAAAAAATTGTATAACACTTCTCGTTCTTTGTTGAGACACAATTTTTTTAAAACACATTTATACATAATTATCCATAAGAGACATGTATTTTGTGTCTTTTTAAAATATTAAGACATAGATTAAATTATATTTTTAGATAGCTTTAGGCTTATTACTTTTTTAAAATTCCAAAATTATCCTACTCATTAACACCATGTCTCTTCTGTCTTTTTTCATTATCTTCTTCTGTGACACCTTTTTTTCTTTTTCATTTACCTTCTTTCCTTTTTATTTTCTTCTTTTTTCCTTCTTCTCTTCCTCCTCTAGTGCTTCCAAATCCTTCTCCTCTCGTGCCTTAATTTTCTTAATCTTCTTCCTTCCTCTCCTCTTTAGTCTTCTTCGTCCTCCTTTATCTTCTTCTTTTATCTTCTTCTTGTTTCCAAATTTAATTTTTTTGTTTCATTTGGTTTTTGAATAGAACATGGTGTTGCAAAAAAGAAAGAAAAAAAATATTAATACTAATTTGATAATAATGAATTTTTTTATTTTTTTTAATATGGTAAAATTTATTTTTTATTTGATTTTTTATGAATTTAATTCTTTTGATTTTTTACTAGAGATTGAAGGAATTG
>NC_029789.2:20667578-20668414 GCF_000816755.2 Arachis ipaensis
AAGAGAGAATGTTAGGGATAAAGAAGAGGATAATAAATTTTGCTTGAATGAAGGGGTAATACATATTTTTTAAATTGTTTTCATCTATTTTATCAAATAGAATTCATAAAGAAATATTAAAAAATTGTTGGTTGATCTAAACATGACATCGAAGGATAGCAATGAAGGCTCAATTCATAAAGATCAGAATATACCCTAAAGGGCATGTGGCAAGTAAATATTGAAAGCCACGAGGATTTTGCAATTTGAGACCCAATGACCAATTCGTATCAAGTTAAGTCATATCTGATAACGAGAAAATGGAAGCTAAACCAGTAGATATACTTGAAAACGAAAATTTTTTTATGACAATTAAGATGTATATCATATAAGATATTAAAAAGTGACTATTTTAAGTATTCAGTCTAGTGCACTTAGTTTGGAGCGGGTTGTCAATCAAGCATAGTCGTTTCCTATCGTCGAAGCCACTTCATATGGATTCGGGAGTCAGACGCATCCGGAAACAAGTTACCCCTATAATATGCATGATATATCTTCGGGTGTACTGTATGCATCGTTCTTTCGTAGAGTACTTATCCAACTCTTGACACACTCTCTTAGAATCATAGTAGATTGATGACCCATTTACTCTGATTCTGTTTATCAGTAAATTCTGGTACGACTCCTAAAAACTACAAAAAAAAAGAAGAAAATAAAATTCAAATTACAAAAAATATAAATTTCATACACATTAAATACATAATTTAAATTTTATACTATTTATCCAAGTCTTCTAGTACTATGATCATTCCTATCTAGCCTATACAAGTTCTGCTCGTACCCTCTTAATTCTTAAT
>NC_029789.2:20668439-20672897 GCF_000816755.2 Arachis ipaensis
TTGTAATTTACTCTAAAATATTTATTCTTATGATAATTAAAAACGATTCTATATATTATTATGAACTCAAATCATAAACTACTCTAAAATATTTATTCCTATAATAATTAACAACTACTTTTACATAATGATAACCTAGCTATTCATATAATACTATCATTAATATTATTTAAACTAAATACTTAAATAAATATAATATGAAAAATAAACAAAAACAAGAGGAAAGAAGAGAAAACTAACCTGGTAAAAGATGAATAATGAAGAAGATTGTCATTGAAAGAGGAGGAGAAAGGAAATTGAGAAAGACTTGGAGAGAGAATTTGAGAAAAAGCAAAAAATATGAAGGGAAATGAATGCTTTTTATAATTGGACGAACTACATTCTCGACATGTAAATTGTTGTATTACTAAGCGATTTGAAAAAATTTATGCAGTTCGTTAAAATATTAGACAAACTGTATTTCAAACCGAAAACAAATAAATCTTTATAAATAATGCTCTTTTATTTTGTTTATGAAAATAATGTATTTTTTAATTTATTATAAAAATCTTACATTTGTCTTCAATTTATATACTATATGTCCTTAAGATTCTAATTTGAAAAATGAATGAATAAATCTATCTCCGAGCATTTTCAAGAATGCAAATGAGCTCTTTAAACTAAAGTTTCACCAATTGAATAAAATAACACATTATTCAAAGTTTATGGTATTAAAATGTCAATTCATCATTTAAGAGAGTTTAGGGGTCAATTTGCACATTTACTAAAGTTTAGTGTCTAAACTTGTTTATTATTATGTTGGGGCGGAATATTGTAACGGGTCGGACTGGAGTATGTTGGGTGCGTGTGGCGGGTGTGGTGCGTTCTCGAGTCGCTCCAGTTCTCGTCTCCTCATCAACCTCACGCCATCACCAGGGTGAGTTTGGTCACGCTTGGGAGCACCCAGAAACTAGTTAATAAACCTCATCTCGAGGTGCCCCCCTCACACTCACACTGTCTTTTCTTTCTATTCTCAGGCATGGCGGGATGCTATGTCTGATTCTCCAATCCATCGTTCCTAAATTTCAATTCAATAATAACACTAATAATTTAATCTGATTTAGTTTAGTTTAGTTAGGGATTAGGAACATCACACCAAAATCAAGGATGGCAATGGCAACACCCTCTCAGTCCCACCGTTACATTGGGCCACCGCCTGTCCCCGGCACCTCCTTCGACTCGCTCAACCGCATCCTCGCAGACCTCTGCACCCGGGGCCACCCCAAGGTTTCTACCTCACACTCTCTCACTTCTTCTGCTTCTGCTCCTCCTCCTCCACTTCAATTTTCACTTTCTTTCACTCTCACTCACTTACTAGTTCATTCTGGTGACGCAGGAGGGTGCTACGCTGGCATTCAAGAAGCATCTGGAGGAGGAAGCACGTGACCTAAGTGGCGAGGCCTTCTCTCGCTTCATGGATCAGCTATACGACAGGATCTCCAGCCTCCTCGAGAGCAGTGACGTGGCTGAGAATTTGGGAGCTCTGAGGGCCATTGACGAGCTCATAGATGTGGCTCTTGGGGAGAACGCTTCCAAGGTCTCCAGATTCTCCAGTTACATGAGGACAGTCTTTGAGGCCAAGCGTGACCCTGAGATTTTGGTTCATGCCAGTAGGGTTCTCGGCCATCTTGCCAGGGCTGGTGGGGCTATGACTGCCGATGAAGTCGAGCGCCAGGTTTCCCTCCCGTCTACTTTCACCCTTACCTTTAGCATTGTAACATGCTCTGTTTGACATGAGTTTTGAGTGCGTTGATTTTTCTTATCTCGTAGGTGAAAATTGCTCTAGACTGGCTTCGAGGGAACAGAGTGGAATATCGGCGATTTGCTGCTGTCCTCATCCTGAAAGTAAGTGCCACTATAGTTGTTATTTTGTCAGAATTGATAGAGGCTTCATTCCCTTTTCCAGTTGAAGAAGATCATTTTATTTTTTGAAGTTATCATTTGATTGAGTAAGGCTGATAATTTTTTTGTTCTCTTTAGCAAGTTTGGAATATCTATTCACTATCATTTTCCTTTTGGTCATTGCAGGAAATGGCAGAAAATGCTTCAACCGTGTTCAATGTCCATGTGCCAGAATTTGTTGATGCTATCTGGGTCGCTTTGAGGGATCCAGCGTTGCCTGTTCGTGAGCGGGCAGTGGAGGCATTGCGTGCCTGCCTTCGTGTTATAGAAAAGCGTGAAACACGCTGGCGTGTTCAGTGGTAAGTTCTTACTTTTTTTAGGCTTTATGTTTTTAACATTTGTGAAGATGGTAGTAGGTTTCTTTTTTGGTTGCCTTTGGTACCAGTGGATCTATTCCAACTAAATGACATATAATTAGTGAAGCTATGTTTCATGTAAGAGTTAGAGCAATTCGAGGTTGATTGTGTAGAAGTGTGACCGTTCAACTGTCTACCAGCTGAATGAGTTGTTTCGTTCCACAACTAAACTTTCACTAAAGATATCTGAAGGACAGGCGGATTCACACCTATTACACATCCAACATGGTAGAACACCTGAACTAACTATTGAATAGACTCTGAACTTTTCGCTAAAGCAGAAGTATGAACAAATATGGACTGCATTTCATGATCATTGTCTCTACTTGAGGCTAACATCTACTGTTGGGCATCCTTGTCAAAGCAAGGAGTGCCCATCAGCATGTACCCAACATGAAACCTGGTTTTACAGTAATATATGGCACCAAATCCAGCATTATTTCATTCAGTTGTTTACTTTCTTTGATATCCTCCATGGTGGTAGTAAAAGTTGATGCCAGAGCAGTGCATTTTGGAGGTTCTGGCTACACCTTTCATTCATCTGTTTTTTCTCACATCATGCTTATTTTGATGGTTTTAATCTTCTATTGCATAATATACCCCTGTTAGAGATCAGGTCAGGTTCATTACCTTTTATTTGGTATCAGGTACTATCGAATGTTTGAGGCAACACAAGATGGATTGGGTAGAAATGCCCCAGTGCACAGCATACACGGTTCGCTGCTTGCTGTTGGAGAACTTTTGAGGTTGCTATAAGTTTGAACATTTTGCACTGATCCATGAAAATTTTGTAATTTTTTCAAGCTAGCATTCTTAACAAATTGTTTACATTTTTAGTGAGCATTTTTCTACGCTTCTTCTAATATTTTCAGATTTTCCTGCATAAATTAAAAGTTCAGAATCATTTTAAGCTTGAAAATTATTTATTAAACACTTTATCCAGTCAACCCAGTATGTTGCTAGTGTTCTGTCCTTTATGAAGCATGCTTGGGGAAAAACTATGTTTTAACAGATTCATATACTAAATAAATATGAAAATGGAATGGAGGTTGTAAACTTACGCGGCTTAATGCTGCCACTCTATATGGCAACCTGAAAGTTAAATAACTAATTTATGGAAAGTAAAAATAAAATAGTCAAGTGCCAGTTGTGCCTAATAATATTACTGGAAAAATTCTACATGGACAATACTAAGAGACTGGGTTTGTTAATCACATTATCTGCTCGCTACTTTTCTATGTGTTATTATGAAACTCGGGTTGGTTACTAGTTAATCTTATTATTCTGAAATTAGTTTATATGTAATTATTGCTGTGAAGGAATACTGGTGAGTTCATGATGTCCAGATACCGAGAAGTTGCGGAAATTGTTCTCAGATACCTGGAGCACCGAGACCGGCTTGTTCGCCTAAGCATAACTTCATTGCTTCCTCGAATCGCACATTTTCTACGTGATCGTTTCGTTACCAACTATTTAACAGTATGTTAGCTTTTCCCTGTTAGTTGATTGCATTTATTAAACTGGGAGGAAGAGTATTCAGAACGGAGACTTTCAAGTAACTTAATGATATACTTATATGAGTTCCTATGGGAGATGAAATCCCTTGCAGATATGCATGAATCATATTCTTTCCGTGTTGAAAGTACCTCAAGATCGTGATAGTGGGTTCATTGCCCTTGGAGAGATGGCTGGAGCACTTGATGGGGAACTCATTCATTATTTGCCGACAATAACTACCCACTTACGCGAGGCGGTATGTTGCAGAAACTGTTGTTTGATGTCACTATTCATCTTGTTCCATGATGCATTTGCTATTAGGATTCATGCTTGGTTGTATTTTGCTCTATAATACGTGATGAGGAATTGAGGATATCATTTGACAGTATATCCATTCTATTGATGTAGATTGCTCCTCGTAGGAGTAAGCCTTCGCTTGAAGCATTGGCTTGTGTTGGAAGTATTGCGAAAGCAATGGGGCCAACCATGGAACCTCATGTACGTGGGCTTTTGGATATTATGTTTTCTACGGGTCTTTCAACTGTGCTTGTGGAGGCTCTTGAGCAAATATGTGCTAGGTATAGGTTTTGTTTGCAACAAATTTTCCACCTTTTTAGTGATTAATTTTTTAAAATGTTTCATTTGTGTTGTTTGTCATTACTTC
>NC_029789.2:20673027-20673903 GCF_000816755.2 Arachis ipaensis
TCCCATTACCATCCTGGGAGGCCTGCAGCTTCCATTGGTAGAGGAACAGTGATGAATGTTCCGCAGCAGGTTTCTGAGCTTAGTGGTCCTGGTCTTATACAGCTTGCTCTGCAAACTCTTGCTCGTTTTAACTTCAAGGTTCTCAAAGCTCATTTTCAATAAATATAATGAACTGTTGTCATGTTCAATAAAGTCCTTATATATTGTCTTTATCATTTTTTTAGAAACATTGGAAAATGGTAGATGTTATAACCCTGTTTATCTCGCTTGATATAGGGTCATGACCTACTTGAATTTGCTAGAGAATCAGTTGTTGTATATTTGGATGATGAGGATGGAGTTACCCGAAAAGATGCTGCTCTTTGTTGTTGCAAATTGGTCGCTAGTTCTTTCTCTGGCGTAGCATGTGCTCATTTTGGTTCTAGCAGGTCAAATCGATCGGGTGGAAAGCGTCGCCGACTTGTGGAAGAGGTTTGGTGTTTACAAATTTTTTAGTTATTTATTTTTTGTATACTTCATATCTTTTGTCTTGTTCACTTTTGACTGTGCATTTCTAATTCTTCCCCCCAATTTTTTGAAACTTTCCTTTTTCTAGAATCCAAGATAAGAAGTCCTTTTTTAATTTAGAAAATAATTAGACTCTTTCAGATAGCATTTTATTGTGTATAATGAGCCGAGGTCAATTCTGTTACAGTGGACTATCTTATGCAAAGTTTAGCAAGGGTTAGACTTTTAAAAGGCGGACTTGTTACGGTGGACTAATTGCAGTCCAGTTATGCAGAAAATCTGGTTGGAATGAATGGTTTGGTTGGAGTTTGAAGAAGTTTCTGCTCTTAGATTTGTTGGAGTTATTGGTCCTTTTTGCTCTTACTAATA
>NC_029789.2:20673923-20678071 GCF_000816755.2 Arachis ipaensis
TAGGGAAAAAAAAACAAAGAAAGTTTCTTTGCTGAAGTACCATCTGAAGATTTTATGTCGGCCTCTATTCTTTTTGAGGATGTCCAATTTGGTTTCTGCATAGAAGTTTGTAATTGGGGACTGTAGTTTGACTTGTTTTTGGGTCCTATTATTGAAGCATCATTTTAACTCTCTAATAGTAGGCTAGGCTGAACATGTGACACATGAATTTTTGTAACTCCTGTTTCAAAAACCTTTTAATTGGGCCCCTGATTCCCATAGTTTATAATGGTGCTTTAACAGTAGGGATCTATGTTGAAAATTTTGGGACTATAAGAACTTAATTATGAAGGTAATAAAATATTCGGTTTCAATTGGAAAACCCCAAAATAGAATTTTAATGATTAGTGATTGATTTAGTCCTGACTTTATAATTACTCTGTAGGTCTGTCAGATGGTTGACAAGGGAAAAGTAATTTTGTGAAAAATTAATCTAATATTTTTCTTTTTTGAACTATGAAATTTAGACAATTGCGCCTTTGTCAGATTTTTCATGTTTCGCGGTTAAATTTTGTCAGAAACATTTTTTAATACAAGTTGCATATGTTTATAATATGGTGCCTATTCTCTAGTCTTTAGTCCTTACTCCTTATGCTATCTTTAGTGAATCTTGGTATTTTAATTGTGCAATGATGCACACTTATATATGATGTGCTTGTCACTAAATGATTTTGGACCTTTTGCAGCTTGTGGAGAAGCTTCTCATTTCTGCTGTTGCAGATGCTGATGTTACTGTTCGCCACTCTATCTTCACTTCTCTCCATGGAGATAGAGGTTTTGATGAGTATTTGGCTCAGGCTGACAATCTGAGTGCAGTATTTGCTGCTTTAAATGATGAGGTGTGACAAAGCTAGATATGTTGTGATTTGCTGTTGTTTATTGGCTGATTCTTATAGAGTAGTTTGCAGGATGTTAAGTTTAGTTGCAACTGTGGTAGCTAGATATCTTGGGAAATCACATTCACATTTATCTTTTATAATTTAGAAAAATGTTTTTCACATATTATATCAATAGACAACTTTGATGGTATTATGTACTTGTACTTTTAGTATTTAACTGGTAATTCCAATCTACATGTTTTTTTTTCCTGATAAATTTTGTTTCAGATTCATTGGAGAAAAATCGACAGATCAGACCTCTAATATCTTCTCTAGACCGAATTATGGCTGTGATTTAAGTGTTGTATAATGCTGTACACTTGCATAGGATTATATTTCCCTTATTTTTATTGGAGCTTCATTTTGTTGAATACTGTTGATATTTAAGAGTCTATTTCTGCAGGATTTTGACGTTCGGGAGTATGCTATTTCATTGGCTGGAAGGTTATCAGAGAAAAATCCTGCATATGTTCTCCCAGCTCTTCGTCGCCATCTTATACAGTTGTTAACATACTTAGAGCAGAGGTGAATTTGAATTGTTTATAATATTTAGTGGATCATCTTCATGTATTATGTATACCAAGATTCATTATTTTTATAGGATGCATTGGTAGCAGAACTATTCTGTTCTATTTCCATTTTGTTTTGCCATGTCAGCAGTGCAGATAGTAAATGCAAAGAAGAAAGTGCGAAGTTACTTGGGTGTTTGATAAGGAATTGTGAAAGGCTTATACTTCCATACATTGCTCCAGTGCATAAGGTTTTACTAGTTCTGGTGTTAGAGATACATTCTTATATTAAGTTTATTTAGTAACTTAACGAGTTTTCTCATTATTTCAGGCTCTTGTGGCCAGACTTGTTGATGCTAGTGCGAATAGTGGAATCATTAGTGGAGTCCTTGTGACTGTCGGGGACCTTGCCAGAGTGGTTAGTGAATTAAGTCTTGTTGGGCGTTTATTTGTTATTATTTTTTAATTTTGGTAAGTACCAAACTAACTTGGATGGTTCTGTGTAGGGTGGTTTTGCCATGAGGCAATACATTCCTGAACTTATGCCTTTAATAGTGGATGCTTTAGTGGATGGAGCAGCCGTCTCTAAACGGGAAGTGGCTGTTGCTACACTTGGTCAAGTTGTACAAAGCACAGGGTAAAGAACATGGTTGTATTTGTGCCTGTTTAGAAATTTTTTTATAGTTTTCTATAACAGTTTTAAAATCAGGTTTACTTTAAATTCAACTTCTTTACAAAAAAATAAATGAATAAAAGAACAAAAAACTAATTTGTAACAGTGTTCTTAAAATAGCATCTTAATGATTACGAATAAAATCTATTTGAAATGTTTGTTTTTTTGAACAACAACGATAAAGCCCCATCTCAATAGGTGCAGATAGTTACATGGATCAAATGATGCAATTGCACCCAGACTTGAATCATGTCTGAACTCATATCATTTATGCTTAAATCTCTTTTTAATTTTTTTTACAAGTATTCAAAAATTAATAGAACTTGAAACTTGTTTGGCAATATTATTTTAGAACTAGCAAATTGATATAATATGGCTATATTATCTTTTACATAATATTGTTTACATAATGTTCTTTTTTTTCTCTCCTAATTTCTTAACATTGAAAATTTATTTTGAGGATGATTGTTAAAGAAGTTCTTTGCTAGTATATAAATTATAAAATAATTCAGGATATCTTATCTTCCAACTTCGTGTAATGTTCTCTTTGTTCAAATGATATTTCTTCTTTTATCCCAAAAAAGTGTTTTCTTGTGCATCTTGATGATAATTTATCCAGATGTGTTTTCGTCAACAAAAAATTTGAAATTTAAAACTAGTACCCACGAAAGGGGAGCTTTAGGGTAACGGGTGAGTTGTTTCTGTGTGACCTCAGTTACAGGTTTAAGCTGTGGAATAAGCCACTGATGCATTTATTAGGTTAGACTCTCTACATTGCATCCTTTGGGTGTGACCATTCCTCGGACTTTGTGTTAGTGCATGATGCATGTATACCGGGATGTTCTTTAAAACTAGTACCCACGTTCAAATTCTTGCATTACCTTTTTTTATCGAGATGTACTTATGAATAAAATAGTTTGAAGAGGGCATTGAAGTCTAATGCTCAATTTTTCTATATTAATGTGATCAAATTTGTTTACAATTTTGATAGGTATGTTATAACTCCATATAATGAGTACCCCCAGTTACTTGGCTTACTCTTAAAATTACTGAATGGTGAACTGGTGTGGTCCACCAGACGGGAAGTATTGAAGGTAATAGTAAAAACTAAAAAGATGATATCTTTTGATATAGGCATGCTTTTGTCCTTAAATTGTACTTGGGTTCTTCCAGGTTCTTGGGATTATGGGTGCTCTGGATCCTCATGTGCATAAACGGAATCAGAAAGCCTTGCCAGGGTCTCATGGAGAAGTTACCCGCCCGGCTAGTGATTCAAGTCAGCAGATTCAGTGCATGGATGAATTTCCTGTTGACCTGTGGCCTTCATTTGCTTCATCAGATGATTATTATTCCACGGTAGCACATTAACACAAAACTTCTGTACCTTTATTTTTCACCCAACTTGTGTTGATTTTTTATGATTTCAGGTTGCAATTAATTCTCTGATGCGTATATTGAGGGATCCATCTCTTGCTAGTTACCATTTGAAAGTGGTTGGTTCTCTCATGTTCATATTCAAGGTATGCCAGCATGCAACAGGCCTGTGTCTTGTGCTTCCTCTATTATTTTCTGTGTATCCTGCAATTTCTAATTTTCCTGGTTTGTATTCTCCTGGTCTCCTCTTTCTTAGTAAGTTCTTCTATAAAAGTAAACAGGAGCAAAGTGTTGTCTTGTTATGATCAGCTCACTTCTGTCCCTGTATCTGATAAATGAATTAATTTGAGGAGATGCACCTGAAACTGAAATACAGAATACAACATTTCTAAAATAGTTGACATGGAATTGCAAAATAAAGAAATAATAATGGGCCATTGTCCTTGTCTGGTTACCATAGTTTTTTCTCCTCATAAATGCTATAAAATTTCCTTATTTTCTTTTATGTTCATTAATATATTAATGCAAGAAAAATTTAATTTAATTCAAATACAATTACACTTGTGATGTTATAAGTGTTGCTGAATGATTAGACTGACATAGAACTTGATTCTGCTATATATTTATGCCCTTCATTTTCTTCTTACTTTCCTTTCTTTTTTTTTTTTTTTGTTT
>NC_029789.2:20678083-20681446 GCF_000816755.2 Arachis ipaensis
CCTTTATTTTCTATTCTCTATTTTTTGAATCACTTCATATTTTGTAAATTTTTAAGTTTGCATGTATCTTTAGTATTTCTATATCTCTCCTATGAAATTCATGTCCTGAACCAAGTGGTTGATTAATCGAAAGAACACACCAAGTTGATGGCAAGTCTTACCAGGATGGTTAATTTCAACTGAGTGTTGCATAGTTTGCTATCCTCTTTGCGGAATCCTCCTGCTAGCTTTTCTTGATATAGCAGATTTTGTGAAGGAAGTGTTGTTAAATACAAGAGTTTTAACCTCAGAGCATGAATTTTTTTATTGGGCTGATGTACGTGTGTTACTAATATTTGATTTATGAAATACACTGTAAAAGAATATTATTTAAGCAACCAAGTATTTTGATTTTGGTATCTTGATAGAATTTTTGTAACTGAAGGGATATTGAAGTGTTCTCTTTCACCAGTTGGATGTTAAATTGCATTTATGCTTCCATGCATCTACATTATTGATACTCATTGCTGGTATGATTGTTTTTTGTTGTTTGTGAGGTCAGTCAATGGGTCTTGGTTGTGTTCCGTACTTGCCAAAGGTTAGTTCTCTATCTTACATCTTTGCTCAGCCATACTTTTTCTTATGGTCTTTAGTCCATGTTTGTTGTTATTGTTGTATTTGACTTGGTGCCATAGTACTTGTCTATGGCATTTAAATTCATTTTGTGACCTAAAACTTTGGGCTTTGTCCTTGCTTTATTGTAGGTTTTGCCTGATCTCTTTCATACTGTTCGTACATGTGAAGATAGTCTAAAAGACTTCATTACATGGAAGCTTGGAACTCTTGTTTCTATTGTGCGCCAGGTAGTACATATATGTGTGTGTGTGCGTGCGTAATCAAATTGATCATTGTTTCCTTTTCTGCTCACATGCTTGGTTCTGAATTTGCAGCACATTCGTAAATATTTGCAAGATTTGCTTTCTCTAATATCTGAACTGTGGTCATCATTCACACTTCCAGCCCCAGCGCGTCCAGCTCTTGGATATCCTGTTAGTAGTGCTGCTTTTCCAATTTATGTAGATTAACCTAGAGATTTTCTCTGGTGGTTTTTCATTTTCTTTGTTTGGTTATTTGCTTGAATGTCACAGGTTCTTCACCTGGTGGAACAGCTTTGCTTGGCTCTCAATGATGAATTTAGAACATATCTTCCAGTTATTCTGCCAGGTTGCATTCAGGTTATTAGTGATGCAGAACGGTGTAATGACTACACATATGTGCTTGATATTCTCCACACTCTTGAAGTGTTTGGTGGTTAGTAGTCTTTACATAGTATGTTGTTCCCTTTTTTGTTACTCGTGCTAAATCACACAGGATTCCTTCAACTTGTGTCATTTGTCATTGCAACTTACAACTTGTTATTTATTCTTGAACCAGTCAACCCAACATTTATGATTGTGTATAACTGTATATCATACCCCATATTGCTACTATTCCTTTTGAATGGTTATTTGAATTTGAAATGCAAATTTTATTGGAAATAACATGAAATTCAGCAGAAAGAAAAGCGTGAGTGTCACTACTAGTAAAAATAGGTTTTATGCCTTTGATTTCATGAGTTCTATATCAGATTTACTGTACAAAAGGAATTTATAACATATGTGATTGTCTTGGCCAGAAAATGGTTAACCATGACGACCTTATTCTTGGTAATTTAGGCACCTTAGATGAACACATGCATCTACTTCTTCCTGCTCTTATACGTTTGTTTAAAGTGGATGCCTCCGTAGACATAAGACGTGCCGCAATCAAAACTTTGACAAGATTGATCCCTCGTGTGCAGGTTGGTTTATGAGGATCCATACGCATATATTTATAGTGGGCTTGTTTATGCTGATATAACATGACACTTTTATTTTTTTTCTTTTTGGTTATTCTATTGGTTTTTCTCCCTTTATCTGCAGGTCACGGGTCATATATCCTCTCTTGTGCATCACCTGAAACTAGTATTGGATGGGTGAGTATGCAAATTCTAGAATTTCATATTGTAGTGGAACCCATTGTCCTTTCCCCTTTGTTTGACATAATAGTTAATAATTAAAGGTAACACTTAAAGAGATCTTTGTTTTAAATGTGAACAATGATCATAAGGAGCTTTAAATTGTAAGGTGTGTATAATTAATTTGCAAATCTATCGCATCCTTACACAGAAGTTCATTCAGAATTATTATTGGAAATTTGGAATTTTGTTGCCATTCCTCTCCACACTATTTGATCTTAGGATTTTAACAGTGTCGAAAATTATTCCTAGAAGATTGCTAGTTTGCAAACCCTTGGCTCTTTTTCTAGCAAAGGGGTTATGGTGCACTATGAGGAGATAATAATTGTACTAAATACTTTCTGAAGTATGAAGTAATTGTAAGTCAGAATTTTGGTTTGTTATTGAGGAATTTGGGATTTGTTATCCATAATTAGAGAGTTTAAGGGCCTGTTTGGTTCTGTTCTCATATTTTGTTTTCTAGATTTTGTGAAGGAAATCGTGAAAACATGATGCGAAAACTGGAAATGATTTTATCTTTTTTACTGTTTTTAGTATTTGCTTTACAAACATTTGAAAACAGAAAACATGGAGATGAAAGCAGAAATTAAAAACAGAAATTAAAAGTCTGTTGACCTCCCATAAATTTTATATCTCTTAGTAGCTCAGTTTTCTCCATATTTAGTTCATATAATTTTTTAGACATTCATGTTAATTATCTGGTCTGGTAGTTCTTACAGTTTTGCTTCAAATTGACAGAAAGAATGATGAGCTCCGGAAGGATGCCGTAGATGCACTTTGTTGTCTGGCTCATGCCCTTGGCGAGGATTTTACAATTTTTATTCCATCAATACACAAACTTCTGCTGAAATATCGCCTGCGGGTCTGAGTTTTTCCAATTCTGTTTGGATTTTTAGGTTACATTAACATATCTTTCCCTTGAAAATTTGTTAAGTAATATATTACTGCAGCACAAGGAATTTGAGGAAATTGAAGGGCGTCTACAGAAACGTGAACCACTTATCCTTGGGACCACAACTTCTCAAAGACTGAGCCGAAGGCTTCCTGTTGAGGTTGTTAGTGATCCTTTAGATGATGTGGAGATCGATCCTTATGAAGATGGATCTGATGCCCATAAACTCAAAGGCCATCAGGTATCCTCTTGTGATGAGTCGAAATATGTTGGCTTTTTCTAAAACATGTCTACTACAAATTGGAAACCCGAGGGTTAACCAATGAAGATGAAAATCTTAAGGCTTCTGTTGTTGCTGTATTGATTAATACTGGTTGTAGAGATAAACAATTGGCAGAGGGGTTCCCTTTTTTTCCTTTTATATATTTATATTTTC
>NC_029789.2:20681566-20683340 GCF_000816755.2 Arachis ipaensis
TACAGAAGAAGCAGTGAAGTCTGAGTACTGAATGAAAAGTTTAAACTGGGAAAGGAAAGTATAAGTGCAAGTCGGTATAATTGAAGTAATGCTGAGGCAGGGGGAAAAATGGAAGTAAAGGAGAAAGGCAAATATTTGAAGATTGCATTTGTAAGATGTTTAGTTGGGTTAAGTCTTGTTCAGGTTTTATATATTGCACCTGAAAGCAGACAATAGTTTTCCTTAATGTTACATTTATATATTGCATCTGAAACCAAGACAATAGTTTTCCTTAATGTTACATCTGATACCACCCCATTAACAACACTTAATTATAACTGATTTAACATGAGATTATTCATTTGGGATCAATTGGTTTGTATAATCTATGAACCTTCCAATAAATAATTTGTTGATTGTCTTAATAATGTCATTACACATTGTGCTAGTGGAATCCCTACACACACGTTAGATGGGAACTCTACTCTAAAGATTGGTGTATTGGGACTCTTGAACTTGAATTTGGATATATGACATAGGAATCCAATTCATAGGTATCTAGGTTTTGTGATGTTCATTTTTAGGGTTTAAGCACATGTCTCCATACAGGTTAATGATGGCCGATTGCGGACAGCTGGGGAGGCTTCCCAGAGAAGCACTAAAGAGGACTGGGCAGAATGGATGAGGCATTTTAGCATTCAACTTCTAAAGGAATCTCCTTCTCCAGCCTTACGAACCTGTGCTAGGCTGGCACAATTGCAGGTATAATTGCCTGTTGATATTGTTCATTGTGGAATTACTGTCCCCTATCCAATATTCACTTCTTGCCTTTGACAGCCTTTTGTTGGACGAGAACTGTTTGCAGCTGGATTTGTCAGCTGTTGGGCACATCTGAATGAGACCAGCCAGAAACAGTTAGTTCGAAATCTAGAGATGGCCTTTTCTTCACCAAATATTCCTCCAGAAATCTTGGCTACACTTCTTAACTTGGTATGCCTTTTGTCTTGTTAACTCTATAGAATCTGTGAGAGGAAACTATGATATCTTTATATTTGCTTCCTAAAGATTATTGAATAGTAACAGCATCTTAGAAAGGGTCATGGGTGAGACTTTAGTTGATAATATGTAGATCAGTGGATATAATGTACTAGGACAGTGAGGAATTTAGATAATTGTGATGGAAATCTATTCTTGTTTTTAAGCTGTGTTGCAAACCTTATAATGTACCCCCTCTTTTTCCCACTAATATTTTTGGATTTCTGAGAAAAATACATTCTATCATCATTTATTTCTACTGTTTTTTTTTTAACATATACTTTTGCTTGAAGAAGGCTGAAGTGATGTACTTATTAATGTTAATTTTTATTTCCCAAATAGGACTATAATGGTAAAATGGTGTGGCTCCATAGAGAAATTTACTGCTGTAGGCTCATTAAATGGATTTTAAACTGAAGAATGAATTGCCTCTTGAATTCCATCAGCCAAATTACCAAGCATACTATTTTCCTTGTTCAAAATAAATACAATTTGATGTTTTTAGTAGTTTTGTTCTTGAGAGATCCCTTATCACTTGAATTTTCAGAGACTTTACTGTTGTGTTGGAAATTTTGTATAGCATGCTTGACTTTTGTTGAAGTTTAGTTTTAGACACTGTTCATATTTTAATATTAACGATACATATTTTGAAGATTTGGTGAGGTGAATCTTTTGCATTTTGCTCCTGTTGAAATTTATGCTCTTGCAGGCTGAGTTCATGGAACATGATGAGAAGCCTCTTCCTATAGACATTCGGCTA
>NC_029789.2:20683385-20690888 GCF_000816755.2 Arachis ipaensis
TACATGTCTCCACTGTTCAACACATTTTGCTCTTTTAACAACTTTTAACGACGTTTTATTGGATAATTTTCCCAGATTTCTATGCACTTTTTCATGCTGTTATTTTTCTATGTTGCAGTGTCGTGCATTTGCTAAAGCCCTACACTATAAAGAAATGGAATTTGAAGGAGCACGTTCTAAGAAGATGGATGCCAATCCTGTTGCAGTAGTTGAAGCTCTTATACATATCAACAATCAATTACACCAACATGAGGTTAGTTTGAATTGATATGATTTCTCATCGAGTTTATAATTTGGCTGCTTCCCTCTATGTTGACTTTCTTCCCGTCCATTTCAATTTAACATATATTGTAGGCTGCAGTTGGTATATTGACATATGCACAACAGAATCTGGATTTTCAACTTAAGGAGTCATGGTAACTTTTGCTTTTTATCTATATCATTGATCTTGGTTTATTGAGCTTATATTTCTGACAAACTCTTCAAGACATTGAAGTTTTATAGTATGTATTGTGTAGGTATGAGAAACTGCAGCGATGGGATGATGCCCTCAAGGCTTATACTGCAAAGGCTACTCAAGCAACAAGTCCACATGTTATCTTGGATGCTACTTTAGGTCTGTAATGAACTATTGATGCATTTAACATCCTTTATTAGTCCCTTATTTTGAATTATTTGAATTCGCCTCTATATTGCCCTAGTTTGGCATGGCTGTGTACACTATAGGTGTATCTATATTATGCTGAACTAAATTTCAAAAATTCAAAACTCAATAATATCGAGACAAAAGAATTATGCAACTGTTGTATGTACGAAGTCTGGTTGGGATGCTTTGAAGATTGATGTTTCTGCTATATGGGCCAGCTACCAAGGTAAAAGAATTAATCAACAATTAAAAATAATAAAATACAAAGCTTGATGCAATGCACACAAGTTTCCACATTTTTGTCTCTGACAGTGAGGCATAGCTAACGATGTTGTGCCACTGCTTCCTGGTTAGTGAAACAATCTTATCCTATGTAAAGGGTGATGCCCATGTTGGCCATGAGATGAATACAAATATTGGCAATTTATAGATGATGCCCCAAGCAGAAGTGGCTTGATTGGCCTCAACAGTTTCTTGTTCATTCTCCAGTTTTTCCTTCTCAGTATACACTAAATATTGATAACATTTTCTTGCAACTGTACGTTTAAATTTGTTACTAGCTTAGCTTTTCATGTTGGAACTTCTTTTCCATCTTGGAAAATGTGTGATTGGAGCTGGCTTTGCAGGTAGGATGAGATGCCTTGCTGCATTGGCTCGATGGGAAGAATTGAATAACCTATGTAAAGAATACTGGACCCCAGCTGAGCCAGCTGCTCGCCTTGAAATGGCATCAATGGTTGGTTTCATAGCCTTTCCTTGTGTGTAAGATTTTTTCACTTGCCTGTGCTTATGCTGATTGTTATGTTAGGCTGCAAGTGCTGCTTGGAACATGGGAGAATGGGATCAAATGGCAGAATATGTATCTCGATTAGATGATGGTGATGAAACAAAACTGCGGGGCCTGGGGAATACTGCTTCCAATGGTGATGGAAGTAGCAGCGGTACTTTTTTCAGGGCTGTTCTTTTAGTTCATAGAGGAAAGGTATTTGTTTACTTGAGGTATCTGACCTTTCTTACCATTTTCTGTAGTTTGCTTATGTTGTGATCTAATTCTATTGGCAGTATGATGAAGCACGCGAATATGTTGAAAGAGCTAGAAAATGTCTGGCAACAGAGCTTGCAGCTCTGGTTAGTATGCTTCATAAACTTTCCTTATTTGGTTTTGTCCTTCAGCATTGGTTAACTTGAATTTCACTAATATTTAGTTGGTTACATAGTGTTTGTGAGTTATCATTGCACTACAATCACTCTCCCAGATACTAATTGATCAGTGTCACTCTGGAAACAGGGTGGGGAAGTTTTAAAGTACTTTTTCATGCTGTACTTGTGTTGTACTATATTCTATTTCTGGTAATGGTCATGTTGAATGAAAGATAAACACGAAAAGGTGTGTTTATATTTGTTTTTTGAACAATCAAAGGATGTGTGTGCTGGACCGGCATTCACAAGAAGTTCTCATACCATGTTTAAGTTGTTTTCGCAAGCTCTATTATTAATTTGATCTCAGGTTTGGGATGCATTAGATGACTTGAAATCTTGAATGTCACAGTGTTCATAAAAACCATACTAGATCTTTCTAAGCAATTGTGAATTGTGTTTTGCTGAGTTGATCTTTCACTTAATGGTCATAAGCTTTCTACAATTTTACTTTCATGTTTGAATCTTGTGCTGATTATGATCATTATTTGAGTAATATTGCTTTATGCACTGATTACCATCAAATGTTGGTTGATAAGCCTTTTATACATACTAGCTTTGGATTATTTTTATTGCCTAGTGCAATAACCTTGTACTGTCCACGTATTATATGATGTAATTCTTTGGGAAAACCATTGAATAAGGGATACTCTTTCAACCTAGCCTTTCCTCCTCTTTATCATCTATCTTCTTTGCATAATTCTCTTATTCAGTTATTAGGTCCTTTTGCATTACACAAGGTTCCTCTTTCTCTTGGGACTTCCACTTCTTTCGTAACCTTTATGATATGGAATCCGCTGAACTTTTGATTCTCTTAGGTCTCCATAATTTTTCTGTCTCCTAACCCTGACAAAGATATGGTCTGTTGACCCCTCTAGTAGTTTTAGTTGTAATTTCTTCTTCCTTTTTCCCACTCATTCCTCTAACACACCTTTCCATATAGCCAAATCCATTTGGAAGTCCAAACATTCCTCTAAAGTCAAATCTTTTATATGGATAGCTGTGCTTAACAGAATTAATACCAATGACTTCTTGTAGGTTCGAAGGCCACATAAGGCTATGTGTTTTATGTGTGGGGCAATTTCAGAATCAAATCCACATCTGTTTTGCATTGCCCAATAGCTGTTTTCTTATGAAACAACTTATTTAGCATCTTTGATGAGTGTTGGGCTACCCTAGACCAATTTCTTTTGACAAGGATTGATCGGTTTGATAGCGTAATGCACACACCTTCAATGACTGATTTTCTGACAAGCATGTTTTATGGGATAGAATTGAATGCCTTGGATCCAGTTGGTGTAACACTCATGATCTTTATAGGGGACTTTCCCTCTCAGACATGTTAGAGATTGGAAAGTTATGCTTTATAGATAAAATCTTTTGGTTTTTGTTTTGTTTTTGTATCGGGGATCCCTTATCCCCCAATTTGTACGGTCCTTCTCCTCACCTTAACCCTGTAGTTGTGTGCGAAGAAATTTGCTGTTCTTCAGTTTTAAGGTTTAATTCAATTTTTCGGTTTCCGATTTGTTCAGTTCTCAGTTTTTTTGGTTCAGTTCGTTGGTTTTGTTCGGTTTTGAATACTCCTAAATTGTATTATTTTATTTCATTTTCAGGTTTTGGAGAGCTATGAACGTGCATATAGCAACATGGTTCGGGTTCAACAACTATCGGAACTGGAAGAGGTTTGTTCTAATATGTCCAGAATTCTTGCCTTAAGTTACTACCCGTTATTTGATGTTATAATTGTAGCGTAACATGGTAATGCTTTTCTCTTGACAGGTTATTGATTACCGCACACTTCCTATAGCAGACAGGGTTGCTGAGGAGCGACGGGCTCTTATTCGCAATATGTGGACTCAGCGTATACAAGGAGCTAAAAGTAATGTTGAGGTAAACAGATTTTCCTAAAAGCAAATATGCTTAAACATAAGAATTTTAGGGATTCTTGCAATTAAACAGTCTTCTGACTGTATGCATGGAGTTCATCACTATTTCTTTGAAAATGAATGGAATTATAGATAAGTAGTGTCACAACCCTTGTTGCTACATGAGGCCATAACTGCGGTTATAAATTTGAATTGTAAGTCAACCAATAAGACAAATTTTTAAATATTGGGACCTAATTGAAAATTAAGTGAAATATAGGACTTCTAGAGTAATTAAACCTTTACTATTCAATGCTATGAGTGGGTTACTTCAGAGTTTTTGTTCTGTCTCAAGATGTGGGTATCTAAATTTTTTGTTATGAACATCATTTGTTTATGGGGTTATTGGGATTAAAGGAGCTCATGCAGCCAGAATTTTATCTAGGTAACATTGTTTAAAGTTGGGCCTTGATTCCCTTCCCTGTTTGTGATCTATTTTTTCCCTTTAATTTTCTGATACTTGTGTGTGTGCAGGTCTGGCAGGCACTTTTGGCTATTAGAGCACTTGTGCTGCCTCCTGTGGAAGATGTTGAAACTTGGCTTAAATTTGCTTCACTTTGCAGAAAAAGTGGTCGAATTAGCCAAGCAAGATCGACTTTAGTAAAGCTTTTGCAGGTTTGGGTTGTTACCTGCTTTGAAAAAGTTTCTGTTTTGTGCCATTTCTCATTATCCTGTACCTGACAGTCAACTACTCCCCCACCTTCTTTTCCTCAGTATGACCCCGAAATGTCTGCCGAAAATGTACGATACCATGGCCATCCTCAAGTAATGTTGGCATACTTGAAGTACCAGTGGTCACTTGGGGAGGATTCAAAGCGCAGGGAAGCATTTATTAGGCTGCAGGTAAAATATCTACAAGTGGTATTTGATTTTTTATGTTGAACACTTACTGGAGTTCAAATATTTAGCACCAATGATATGCATGCCTGCTTTACTTTTGACTTAGAGTTTGGCTATGGAGCTCTCAAGTGCACTGAGCATCCAACCTGTTTCATCTTCGGGCTTCACTAGTGGTTTAAGTCCGACTGTTCCCCTCCTTGCTCGTGTTTACCTAATACTTGGATCCTGGCAGTGGTCGCTTTCTCCTGGGCTGGATGATGATTCCATAACAGGTTCTTAGATGTCATAGTTTGAACATTAAAGATACAACTATATTGATCTTTTCCATTTTTTTTCTTTTACTTTTCTCCCCTTTTATGTTTAGATATACTTGGTGCATTTGAAAAAGCCACTCATCATGCAAATAAATGGGGCAAAGCTTGGCATAAATGGGCACTTTTCAATACAGCAGTGATGTCTCATTACACTTTACGAGGTTTTCCAGATTTCGCCGCTCGGTATGTTGTTGCAGCTGTCACTGGATACTTCCATTCGATAGCATGTGCAGCAAATGCTAAAGGTGTTGATGACAGTTTACAGGTAAGAGACAATTTCTTATAGTATGATCCAAAACGTGTTTCCATCAATTTTGATTTTGCAGTATAATGACAATAACGTAATTTTTTGCTGGTACTATTAGATGTCATGACCCAAGCACTAATCATCTTAGAATTAATTAGTGGATTTAAAGGATGAGAAAATCCCGTGGTTATTTGATAGTATCATAATTTTAATTCCACCTTTACATGTTTGTCTACAAATTTCTTTTAGTGATTCCATTATTCCTACTATTATCTTCTGTTGTTACCACGGCATTTTGTGTTTTGACCATTTTTGTCTTCCGTTGTATTCAATGGTGCTGTAAATCTCTAGGATTCAAATTGGCGTCTCTAAACAATCTGCTGGGGCCTCATGCTCATGCTGGTTTCTATTCTCTGTGTTCCTAATTTATCCACATAATATTTATTATGAACAGGCGACGTGACAATTTACTATTGTGCTTCCTTGGATTTTGGCCTGCTTCACAGATTGCCCTCCACAATTAGCTTCTGGCATATTACATTTCACCTTATTCAATCATTTGATTTATAAAACTTTGCTGTTGGTGGCAGGATATCCTTCGCCTTCTGACACTATGGTTTAACCATGGAGCCACGGCAGAAGTTCAAATGGCCCTGACGAGAGGATTCTCTCTAGTTAATATCAATACTTGGCTAGTCGTTCTTCCTCAAATAATTGCCAGGATACATTCTAACAATCATGCTGTGAGAGAGTTGATACAATCACTTCTGGTTCGGATTGGGCAAAATCACCCTCAGGTATGTGGCTTGAGCATGGAGCCATGCCCACCCAGTTATTTACATTTGTTAGTTGCACCCTTTAAGTGTTTGATTGCTGTTTCACACATGGAAGCTGCGAAGTGTTGTTTTTTGGAATATTTCACTTATTGTTGCTGCCTTGAAATGAATGAATTTATTGAAAATTGAGTACAATTTTTCAACCTTCCTATTTGGTTTTAACCTTAGTGGTTTTTTCTTTTTCCTTTATTGAAGCATCCTATTTAACAAATGACAATTTATTCTTGAGGGAAGAACCAGAGTGTTATGTGTTAAGCTTATTTAATGTTTCATGTTGTATTGTTGCCCACGTCAACTTATAATGCTTTGGATGCCAAATTTGTTATTAACTGATCGGCTGTTTGCATTTGATTTGTTCTGTAGGCTCTCATGTATCCTTTGCTTGTGGCCTGTAAATCAATAAGCAACTTACGTAAAGCAGCAGCTCAAGAAGTTGTTGACAAAGTTCGGCAGCATAGTGGTGTACTTGTAGATCAGGTTTGCATGTTTGAGACAATGATCTATCTGTTGTTAGTCCCTACCTTGGAAACGACGATAGAGTACTTTTGAAAATAACGTCTGCTCATAAATACTTGTTATAGTCATTTGGTCTGGTGCTTTGGATACAAACTAGGATTACTTGGGGAATTCGGTAGTTTGTTTTCATCCTATAAAGGAAGGAAGCTTGGGTCTTGGCAATATTGTGTCCAAGAATGTTGCTTCAGTACCAAAAATGGTGCTTTCCTTTAGAATCTCACTCTCTATAGCATCAAGTTATCAAAAGTAAAGATGGTATGGATAAGAATGGCAAGAATACTAGTTCTGCTAACCATGCTACTCATTTTATCCCTAGGAAGTTCATTTCTCAAGGTTACACTATTTTGAAATCTATTATTTCCTTTACGGTAGGTGATGGGATCTCATTTTAACTTTTGGGAAGACCATTGGATAGTAGATACCTCTTTTAACTTAGCCTTATCTCGTCTGTATCATCTATCTTCCTTGCACAATATTCTTATTCGCTCCTTTTGCACTTCATAGGGTTCTTCTTACTCCTAGGGCCACATCTTTTGTAACCTAAATGATAGGGAATCCTCTAAAATTTTTATTCTCTTAGGCCTCCTTGATTTTTCTCTCTTCTAACCCTGACAAAAAGATAAGGTCTTGACTCCTCTGGTAGTTTCAGTTGTAAATCTCGCTGTTAAGTACCTAAGGAAAGTGGGAAACCACATCTTAAAAGCTAGTTATTAAGGGGGAAGAACTACTCTCCTTAAATACATCATCAAGCATCCATACTACCCAATGTGGCACTTTGGGCACCCCATAATACCCAAGTCCCTAACATCCGCTTCCAGTTTTCAATCCTCCAAAACACAACCCCTTGCCATCTAGACAAACCCATTAGGGATAGGGTTAGATGCCTAGCATCTATTTGGTGTAAAGCTCGACTCAGAAAGATTGGAAAGTTAGGCTTTATAGCATCTATTTGTAATATTCTTCTCATTTTAAAAAAATTCTT
>NC_029789.2:20690980-20691804 GCF_000816755.2 Arachis ipaensis
AGTTTAGATAACATCTTCTATTCATCGCTTACTATTTTACTTTCTTAACGCTTACTGTTTATTGTGTAAAACTGATGCAGTTTTAACCTTAACTGGGTTTTATTTGCAGGCACAACTTGTATCCAAAGAACTTATCAGGGTTGCTATTCTTTGGCATGAAATGTGGCATGAAGCACTGGAAGAAGCTAGCCGATTGTATTTTGGTGAACATAACATCGAAGGGATGCTAAAGGTTTTGGAACCATTACATGAAATGCTTGAAAAAGGAGCAATGGAAAACAATGTTACCTTAAAGGAGAGAATATTTATTGAGGTCATACGGTGATTTTCCATTTTGTTTCTTTATCCATATCATTATCATAAATGTTGGCGTAGCTTCATTAAAACCATATTATATTTCCACAGGGTTATCACTTTAAAGTTTTTATTTTAAATCCTTCAGTGCTTTCTTTTTATTGTCAGGCCTATCGACAGGAATTATTAGAGGCTTATGAATGCTGTGTGAATTATAAGAGAACGGGGAAAGATGCTGAGCTTACTCAGGTATGACATTTGGAATTGAAAATGTTACTTGTTATGAATGAAGGTCCTGGATATTGGGATGCTATAATATTTTGGCACAGACATTGTTCTAAATCTTATTCCTATTCATGGTAGAAAACTTCTCTCCTGGTCTCCACGAAGGGGGGAACCCTAGATAAGTTCAACCAAAATATCATGATCCCACTAGATCTCTTACAGCTAAAAGGATACACATAATGCAACACTTTGTCACATCCATTAAATTTTGGCAACCTTATTCCTATTGAAGCCTGTGAAGTTTA
>NC_029789.2:20691851-20702214 GCF_000816755.2 Arachis ipaensis
GTGAGTGCTGAGTAGGATAAGAATTTTTGACAAATATGTACAATAGTACTAAGCACAGCTGCAAGAAGGATTCGGAGTTTCTGTCTTTATCTGATGCGGAGTTAAAATTGGAAGGACAACATTATTTTACCTATAGATCTTTATGATAAGATTACCACTGCATGAAGAATTTGGACTCTGGTGGGATTGGGTTAGAAATTGGAAGTAGGGGTTACATGTCTGGAGAATCTAGAGCCTAGACCAGACCTGCTATGTGACAACAGAAAATAGTTGAGCAGAAAAAAAAATGCTAATCTTTTTTATAATATCCAGGTTTCTGAAGTATTGAAGTACCAAGAAATATTGCAATCCTGAGTAGCATACAAATGCTGGGATTCAAATAATTAAATTAAAAATCTATTAATTGTTTGCTATGTTGTTTGATCCATTGTTGTCTGTACATTCTATTCTCTATTGGCAATGACATAAAATTTACTCCCTTTGTTTCATGATAACTTCCCCAAAACCAAAATGTCAAAAACAGACATCAAATGAAACAAAAAAATGTCTTAGTAATTTTAGAAAATTATATGGATAGATAGAATTATCCCTATGAAAAAAACACTTTATTTATCCTTTATTTAATACATGTATTCTCTTTCTAAAAGCTACATTTTTAGTATTGACAAAAATGGAAAAAGAAATAAATGCTACCTAGATATTGTAAATGGGACAAATATTTTGAAACCTTCAAAAATGCAAATGGAACAATTATTTTGAAATGGAGGGGAGAATTAAATATATGGGAAGGAAATATATATGAAAGAGATAATAGTTGCAGTCTGCTTCTGCCTTTTTTCCTTCCTGTGAATTTATTTTCCCCCTCTTTTCTGATTATTTCTTCATTAGGCATGGGACATCTATTATCACGTATTCAGAAAGATAGATAAACAACTTCAGAGCCTTACAACATTAGACTTGGAGGTAAGAGTAATGCTTAATCGTTGATTCTCTTTTTTAATTATTATTAGCATTATTTTTTGATAGTTATGCCCCCGTACTTTTGTGCATGTTTTCTAGGCTGTTTCTCCTGAATTACTAGAATGTCGCAATTTGGAGCTTGCTGTTCCTGGGACATATCGTGCTGGTAAATTAGTTTTTTTCTTTCCATCTTCCAGCATTAAATTATTTTGTACATTAAGCATATCAGGATGCCCACATCTTTATTTCAGATGCACCTGTTGTTACAATTGCATCATTTGCACGCCAGCTTGTTGTCATAACATCTAAGCAACGACCAAGAAAGTTGACAATTCATGGAAGTGATGGTGAAGATTATACCTTCTTATTGAAGGGACATGAGGATTTACGCCAGGATGAAAGAGTCATGCAGGTATCTTTTCTCTTCTGGTTATGAGCATGGTTCTTGTATAGTGGTACCTGGTCAATTTCTCTAGATTCTTTCTTGCTTCCTACTTGATAAGAACTTTGTTGTTCTTTGACAGCTTTTTGGTTTGGTGAATACTCTGCTTGAGAATTCTCCAAAGACAGCAGAGAAAGATCTGTCTATTGAACGATATGCTGTGATTCCTTTATCACCAAACAGTGGTTTAATTGAATGGGTCCCAAATTGTGACACCTTGCATCATCTCATTCGAGAATACAGGGATACCAGAAAGGTGGGGTCAGAATGCCCTTGGTGGTTTCTTCTATCTGTTTCTCCCATTCTCTCTCTTGTTTTCACTTAGTTTTGGATAAACCAGGTTTTAATAAAGTAGTTATTTCTTCACTCGTAGCTATGGTAGTTTCCAATTTATATTTTCTTGAATTTCTATATACTCTCTTTTGTAGATTACCTTGAATCAGGAACACAAATATATGCTCAGTTTTGCACCTGATTACGATCATTTGCCACTAATAGCTAAAGTGGAGGTGTTTGAATATGCTTTGAACAATACTGAAGGAAATGACCTGGCAAGGGTATGTGATGCTTTATAGATGTGTTATATGGTCTTCTATGACATACTCATTTGAGTTTCGCAATGTTCCTATTCCCCTAGGTGCTTTGGTTGAAGAGCCGTACATCTGAAGTGTGGCTGGAGAGGAGGACAAATTACACTAGGAGCTTGGCAGTTATGAGCATGGTGTGTGATTAATATGCATGAGTGGAACTTGTGATCATGTCTGTCTGCCTTATAAGTACTTGTATCATAATGAAATTTCAATATACACTGTACAGATTTGACTGGAGAACTTGTGCTTTTCAGGTTAGTCCTGTTGATTAGCTGAACTTAACCAGTTGGAATAGATGCAAGTAAAAATTCTTCCCATCACTTGATGTCCTTCCCAGGCTTCCCAGTTTTAAACTGGCTCATAACCACTATTATGAACCTTTAGTAGTGCAAATTGATCCATTTTCTTTTGTCAATAAGACTAAACTGTAAATCTAACATGCTATGCTATTTATTTTTTTTATCAACTCTTAATTAGTTGTGACCTTTCGTCATTTGTTTTTATTACATATAGCATATTGTTTTGTGGTTTAGTTATTCCATCTCTAAGATTTACCGTCTGTAATTAAAATTTCCCAGTTGTTCTCATTGTTTTCTGGGCCAAACTAAGGGTTTTTTTTGTCAGGTTGGTTACCTTCTTGGCTTAGGCGATCGCCACCCCAGCAATCTTATGTTGCATCGGTTTAGGTAATCTGTGATTAAGAAAGTTAGTTAGATTGACATGATTAGTAAAAAATTTTCATGTATCTCATGTTTATGATATTCTGCAGTGGGAAGATTTTACACATAGATTTTGGAGATTGCTTTGAAGCTTCAATGAACCGTGAGAAGTTCCCAGAGAAGGTGGATTCAAGAACAACTTATGAACTGTGGATCATAGGGACTGTGGATTTTTTCCTCCCTTTAACTTTTTAAATTCATGTGCAGGTTCCTTTTCGTTTGACAAGGATGCTTGTGAAAGCCATGGAAGTCAGCGGTATTGAGGGAAACTTCCGCTCAACTTGTGAAAATGTGATGCAAGTTTTGCGAACAAATAAGGATAGTGTTATGGCCATGATGGAGGTATGGATACTTGGATGAGCAATTACTTGTATCTTCACAACTTAATTTTTAAAAAAATAAAAATATATTTGACGACTTGGGAGTTGGTACTTGGTAAGTACTGGTTCAAGCTGCCACGTTCTGGAGTACAAGTGTTGGCATCTTTTATGCTTATGTGGGTTTTACTGTTCTAGGTTGTTAATTTACTAACATAATATAGTAAAATTTGTTTGGATGGAAAACATAAGGAAATTTGTGGAGTATTCATGTGTTGGACCATAGTGATGAGTGATCAATTAAGGCTTTGAGCTTTACGTGAAAGATCATAAAGTTGATGATTTGCTCTTCCTGCATTCAGGCTTTTGTACACGATCCTCTCATAAATTGGCGTCTTTTCAACTTCAATGAAGTTCCACAAATGTCCATGCTTACAAGCAATCATGTGCCTCCTGTTGTAAATGCTGAAGAATCTGCCCCAACTAGAGAGCTTGCCCATCCTCAGCGTGGTGCACGGGAAAGGGAACTTCTTCAGGTAACTAAAGACTCCGCAGAGATTTATTTTGTTGCTTCTTGATTAATGTTGCTTATTACATGTACGTACACTTATAGGCTGTTAATCAACTTGGAGATGCCAATGAGGTTCTGAATGAGCGTGCTGTGGTTGTCATGGCTCGCATGAGCAATAAGCTTACAGGACGTGATTTTTCAACCAGTTCAGCGGTATTGAACAGCTCTCTTCAGCATGCCATGGAACATAGCAGCTTAATTTCAGGGGACACACGTGAAGTAGATCATGCTTTATCCGTGAAATTGCAAGTTCAAAAGTTAATTGTGCAGGCTACCTCACATGAAAATTTGTGCCAAAATTATGTTGGGTATGATCTCTGACTCCTTTAATTTTCACTGTATAAATATACTACTAATACAAGGCAAACTTTTAATGTGTCCGAAATTTGGCAACCGCTATGGTGTATGGGCCAGTTATGAGAAATTTAAGAATGAGTGCTCCTCTTCGATCGTAAATTTGGATTGCTGTTGGGTTGTGATCAATTGGCTGCACATTCATTTTCCTCTCCTTTATTATTATTATTATTATTAGGAGAAAAATATTTTTAACCTGATGGTGATGTGATAATGTAAGTTCATAATGAAATAATTTTGATGGTTTCAGTGAATAGTAGCTTATAAATTTTAATGTTTTTCTCTTAATGTTTTCAGGTGGTGCCCTTTCTGGTGAATCTCATGGGAGCAGTAAATATTGTATATAACCTGTATATAGTGAAGACTCCCCGTGGATATTGCGAGATCCGGTTCCTCCCTCGTATTTATGTATGATATACACAGCAACTTGTTCAGTCCCTGTACTAGTTGGACCCCGTTTCGACCGGGTCTCTGTAAATATTTTTTGGAACTACGGGATTGTAGTCATGGTATTTTTTTAACATTATGTTGGGCTTCTTATTCTTAGATGAAAACATCAAACCACGAACAATGGATAAACAGCAATTAGTCGCTTTATAGCTCTGTTACGGTATGATTGTAAATAAGATGAACCAAAGACTACATTAACGTGAAATATAGAACTTTTTACAGAGGATTAGGAAGCTTAGTTCTGCTTGCCCAGGTCTGTTTTCTTTGTTTTGAAAATTAAATAAATAAATGGTTTGTTTGTCATAGCATGCAACTGCACACATGCGAAATAGGGTTTGCGATCGTACTTTTGCAACTACGGTGTATGAATGCATTTGTTTCTTGGAGCACAGTACTTGCATCTATGTTAATAACTTAATATGTTATACAGTAGGACAGTTCTGCGTCCGAATTTGTTCTTTTCCTTGCGCTTTAATGTAAAATTTAGGTGAATACTTGTGTTGTTGCGGTGGAATATATTGTGGCGGGTTGATAAAGATTAGATTATATTCGCAAGCTTTAGTCATCACACGCAATCAACAGTGACTGGAGCATATCGATCATTGGGGAGATGTGCGCTGCAGATCCCAATGGTATTGATATTTTAGTCGAGATGTTTCTTAGAAGATCATGTTTCAAAAAATTTAAATATCAACGGGAATGGGTTTGAAAGGCAAATAACATGAATTAAACAATTTACGAACCCGAATAACACTAATCACAATGTTATATACGAGAGAAAGCTTATTGGTGAAGCCTGGAGAGAGAGAGAGAGAGAGATTAGCGGGGCAAGATTATGATACCCCTATTAGAACATTTTTCACGAGGATTAAGTGTTAATGTATATAGGATTGATTGTTCGTAAATAAACACGTTAAAAGCAGAATGCAATTGGCAAGGATAGAACAGTCATTCCTCAGGTGTCAGGTCTCTTCTTAAACTTGTTCTGAACTAAGCTTAGTAGGAAGTCTGTAAATACGTGCTCATAGTCTGGCATTTTTCCATATCCTGCACACACAGCATATGCAACCATGGTCAGAGGTCCGATAAATATATGCATCATCCTCATCATCATGTGCTTTTGATACTTGCCAGGAAAGTAATTGATATCAATGACATAAAACACATTCTTCGTCCCATATTCCCGTATCATATCTATGTTGAACAAGTGGAGTCCCTAGAACCGAAAATGCAGTTCTGTTTTAGTACATTGTCACCGAATGAAAAGTATGAACATAACAAAATAGATAGTTACAGATAATACCAAACGACGTCAAAGCTCCCCTGCAAGCCTCTCTAATAAAGATCTTGGTGGATGCTCTGCAAGAAGTTGTAACAGTAAGTTCAGAGACGCTTTAGTTTCAACAACACAGTTGGAAGCAGATACTTCTCAATCATACAGTACTCATTTATAAGGCTTTAAAAAAATGGCCGTGCATATCAATAGACTCAAAACACGAGTTCATAATGAAATAAATTTTTGACTTTAGCATACATGGATGGATATAACACCATTCATTTCCCTCCTACCCAACAACTTAAGCTATTAGAAGAATTGGTTCTATCTATGACAAATAGGTTTAGTGTTTGATCCGATTTCCCCATCTTATGAAAATGAAAATTCAAAATAATATGATAGCATTCAAGTATAAAAGAAGCTTTTGTGTGAGAGTGTATATAAATGTTTTAAAGACTATTTTACAAGTCTCACCAGCAATAGTAGGATCAAGATCAGCTTCATCAGCAGACGCGGCTGCACACGAAACTCTTGGAAATCGGAATAAACCATCCACTTTAGATAGCTCATGTTCACTGATATTAGGCAGAGAAAAACGCCTCACAACCTTAATGGTTTCCCCAACAATATAAATCTTGAAGAGAAGTCCACCTGCGATGTTACAAGTTACAACCCAACCCCAAACAAAGAAAAAGGGGGGAAAAATGGAAATTAGAGAACTGAAGATCAAGCAGAAAAGGTTATGGTGTTCAGATCAATTCACAAACCATGATTGACAAACTCTTGCAGAACAAGTGGTGGCTCAAGCTCTGAAAGAGAGAATTCATCATATGCAAGAAACAGTTCATGTGACTTTGCAGTCCCATCCACAACTAGTGGTTTAGCAACTGAAATGAAGACAATATTACATGAATAATACAGTAAATATTTAAGATACACCACAGTAAATTCTGTAGTAAGAGATATTATACTATATGAGAATTATATGGGAGCATAACAGCAATAAAAAAAAATGTCTACGTATAGATTCTGTTTACCCTGGTTGATTGGCTTGTTTCTGAAATGCTACATATATCTCAGTTAATAAAACATATCACGTTCTAAATAATCATCCAACCGATATACACCCTAATCAAAAGAAAGTACAGACCTCAATGAGAAAATAAAGATAGGTACCTAATGGTAACTTCATCCCAGCCTTAGTGATTTCATAAGGGATAGTAGATGGATTTTTTGTTACAAACAATTCCCGGGGAACTCCAACCTTGCCTAAAATCAAAAGTTAAGGAGTAGTTCAACCACTAATCCAATTTACCATAATAGAAACAGTTTCACTCTAAAACATTGCAAGAAAATAACTTCTTGTTATATTAGCTAAAATGACTTAATAGTTAATACTAATTATTAGCATGGAGGTATGAATAGACAATAACAATCCTGAAACTATAAGATCAAGGGTTCAATTGATCTTGTTTAAAATATCTTTTGAAAAATTAAACCTATTTTACATTTGGATCTTTTAAAAAACCTAAATTAATTTATATTTGGATGTAAAATATTAAGCTCTTTTATCCTTGAATATATTTTTTATATTACAAAAGATCATTTTTTTTAGAAGATGGAAACAATAGCTAATCAAATAAGACATTGTTTTATTTTACTAATGAGTCTAGTTTTACTAAGACTATATCCAAAACATAGTAAAATAAATAAATAAATAAATAATATCTTCTTTTTTATTAGAAGAAATTTGATTGAAATAATGGCAGCCAAACAAGCAAGCACCAAGTGCTTGTGTAATCATGTATCACAGTAACGGCAAGGAAAATTTTTGTAAACAAGTTACCATAGCAATCAGATAAGTTTAGATCTGCCACATCTTGTAGCATGGATTGCCGGTTTTGTAAATGTTGAATTGCATCAGGAGGATCAAGGATGGTTACTTCAGGATGTTTTTCACTGTATTCCTTTAAAAATAAAACAAGAAGAAAGGTAATTCTCATCATAATGCAAATTTCACACAATAATCAGAAAGTATGACATAATCACCAATCTATACTTCCACTCAGCCATGAACATAACCAAAGGTTTAACACACTAAGACAAAGACATTCAATGGTCTCAACTCTCAATAATGAAAGAACTGGCAAAGATTCCAGGGAACCAAGTTATGATGGATATAGGACATGCGAGAAAAGGATGGCCAAAATGAAAAACCTAATCAAACAGCCAAATTCACATTTCGTCCCTTTAAAGGAAATAGTATTCTCATTTTGATACAGCTAGTCAATACAATTAATATACAAGCATAGAATTGACAATTAATAAACGCCCAGCCTTCTGATTGTTGAAAAGAGGAAGCATATAAAATTTTATCAGAAAAAAATTATTTCTTTAATAGTGAGATTAGGAATGTATTCAATCTATGGAACACATAATACTCGTCTAGGGAAATAAGAATTCTTTATGTTTGGAACAAATCCATCAATGCCTAATCAAGTTATTTAGATTAATCATAAGAGTAAATCCTCACTTGTTCCAATACTTGAGGGACTGATTTCAACTCTCTGATCATGATTCATTATGAGGAGAGCAAGAACTCTGCAAGTTATGTCAGACAATAAGAAGTTTTTAGGAATGTAGAAGATTAGGTTGTCCGGCCAATCATCACCATTTCACACTTTAACAGCGTTATCAGATGCTAATGATTTCATGCAATGCCACAAATGGATATATTCAACGACCATAACAACACAAGATTGCTAGTACAATGTGAGACTGGGTAGAATTACTTGGAGTTCACAAACCTCAATAACCTCACGCCACTCTTTTCCTGACAACTGTAAAGCATGAATTATGATACACAGAACACAAAACAATAACAATTATTAACATAGTGAAAATGATGTTTGACAGGCAAAGATGAGGCAAAAGCAAAACAATAAATCCAGGCTTGAAAGAAAAAATGAAAGAAGAGAATATGAAAACTTTCACAAACCTTATGCAAGACAACATCAAAACTCAAAAGGACCTTGTTCTAACAGTGGCTTGTTTAGATCAATGGCAACAAAGAATATTCCCTTATTCCTTCATTAAATGTAGCAGCATTCAAGGATTAGTATCGTGGGTGACAAAATTAGCAACACATTCTTCTCAGATAGCATATATTCAATATAAATTTCTTGAGTAGCGATTTATAGGAAAATTATAATTCACCATATATTAAATTTTAAATAATAATAAAACAAATTAAAAAACACAAAAAAGAAACAGCTGCACTGTTTGCTACAGTAATTATCACTGCAGTTGGCAGCAATCCTGTGTGAATTGGAGTCAGAATAAAAAATAATGGACAATTATGTAAAGAGAAACTTTTTTAGTATTTTTTATTGTTATTTGACTAGTATAAATACTAAATTATTTTTAACAAATAAATTTTATTAATTTATATATAGAAACTCTAAAAAATATGAGTACAAACTATATTGATTTATATGTGTAAATTCTGGTAAATATAAATACAAATTATATGTTTTTTGTGTGCAAAATTTTTGTAAATATAAATAAAAATTATTACGGATAAAATGCAGGCCAAAAATAATAATATTTGCTGTAGATTACATTATCATTAAAGATACACCCACTAGGAATAAACGTAAATATTTTGTTTGGTTGTCCATCATACTAATTCGCCGCAGATCTGAGCTCAATTTGAAGACGCTGGCCAATGTGTTGCTGTATCCATAAGACCGAATTTGATCCGATGCTTAAGCAGACGAAGGAACTAACACTGGACCAAGTTGGTTAAATATTTAAATACAGATGAAAGAACAAGGTTCTACTAATAACTATTTGACCTTGAATTCTCATCGTTGACAAATCAAAAGGAAGAGATGACGGAGCATACATGGTGGAATATTCTCATGAGCAAGACCTCTAACATTAAGAAGAGAAGAAGAAGAAGAAGAAGCAAAACCAACCAATCAATCAATGTAACAAATGTTGACTGATACACGAAAGTGACAGCCGGGGTGTGGCAAAAATAGCAGAACAAGAAAAAACTAACGATGAAACCCATTTCTCTGGAAATGATGAAATTAAACAATGCATAAGAGGCACGTGAAGATGAACGTGGAACTGTTGCAGCAGATGGCAACGCAACAATGTTGAGGAAAAGTGGGTACCTTGCAAAGCTAAGAAACTTTAACTCTTCTTCTTGGACGTCAAGGCGTACCCGACCACAATTTCCTGCGACGAACCTACTTCGTTCTCTGCTTCCTCCTCCCCTTCTCCTTCTCCTTCTCTGTCTCGGTGAGAGATTTCTCCGTTCAACCTCATGTCTGCAATCCCCAACAAAGCCCTAATTAAAATCGGTTCTTTTTGTCGTCGTTATGATCTCGCTTCTATTTGCCTTCGGAATGAATCCCCGATCCACGCGCAAATGAAATTTGCAAAATCATAAGAGCAGAGAGATTCTTGTGTTTTGGCCTCTCAAAAACTGCTTTTATCTTGTTTCGATGTAATAATCTTGAGCCGAGAGTGAATCAAGTGTCACAGAGAGAGAGAGAGAGAGAGTTGTGTGCAGATTTTGTGGGAGGAATATTCAGGTTGCAGAGTGTCTCCGTGCGCGAGTGCAAGAGAGATGCGATTTTGTGTATGGCCAAGACAGTGAGTCTCTGAGTGA
>NC_029789.2:20703391-20705169 GCF_000816755.2 Arachis ipaensis
TTTATTCACATCCTACTTTTATATAAAATAATAGGTTTCCGTAATTTTGTAAAAAGAAAGAAATCATTTGTATAGAATCCAAATATCAAATTTGACTTTCGATGTTTAAGGAATAGCCCGACTTACAAATAAGAAATTGTTTTTGGTTAGGGGATCAGATTAGTTTTATCTATTAACCGAGATTGGAATAGAAATTAATAATAAAACTGTTTGGAAATAATTAAGAGTAATAATATCTTTTTTAAAAAATTATTTGTTATTTAGAAATTTTTTTTTTTTAGTTCGAGATTTAGGACAATGAGATGTAATTTGTGAAATAAATTGTTTGAAGACTTTCAATTTTGTTATGAAATATCATGATTTAAAAGTGGTATATTGATAGACGTTTAATTTTAAAAGATGCAAATATAATAGCAGATACTATAACAAAAATAGAAATGAGATCTCATTTTTAACATGTAGAGCTTCTAATGACATAGAAAGAATTTAAAAATAATATGCAACCAAACTATTCTATACTTTCGTAGTCCCTTACGACTTTATTTTTCTTTTTTATTTGGTTGTATTTTATTTTCTAGTAAAAAAAAAAACTATTTATTAAAGGCATATTATCTTATTGAAAATCCAAAAATGTTTTAGATCTTTAAATACTCTTTTTCATTTCATAGTAAATATCGTGTTCTAATTTTTAATGATGTTTTTGTTACCTAGTGTTTTATATAGTAGTTAGGGATACACAAAATTCAATTCGATCTAAAATTTGACCTAGAATTAAGATATATTTTAGCAAGTTTGAATTTATTATTTTCATTTAGTGTTATTTTTATATTAGATTCAAGATATATTTTAGGTCACACTACAAGAAATTCGTCGGATATCGTCTGATTTATCTGTGAATTTACCAAAAAAATTTGTCAATAATATATTTTATTGTTGAAATAAATTAAACGGTATAAACCTTGTCGGTAATTGTATAAAGGCATATTAAAACTAAATAAATAATTATATATGTCTCATCAACATTTTATCAAAATACAAATCTTTCCACTAACATTCTCACACTTAAACAACAGAAATATAAAAAAAAAAATTATAACAGAGAATTCTAACAATAACAAAACATAACTAAAATTAAGAACCAAGAATATCAAACAATAATTGGAGAACAATAAAAAATTGCAAAAAAAAAAATCTCAACCAAAAATCAATAACAAATTAAAAATATAACAAAAATGAGAAACATAACAAATTAAGAACAAACTAGAATTGAAATCATAATAGAAAATAGTGAATTTAGAAATCAGAAATTTCAAAATTAAAATAAAATAATAAACTCAAATTAAATCCTAAAATTCAAATAAGAATAAACCAAAAAAAATCAGAACAAATTCTAAAATCTAATAAAAATAGAAACAAAATCAAAATAAAACAGGAACAGAGGAATACACCATAAATTAGGGTTAGAATTTAACTATTCTAAACTAATTAGTGATGAGTGAGTTACCCAGAGATAGTAGTGGCACAGAGGACATTTCTGGTATAATGGCAGCATGGACAACACAGTAGCGACTGCAGTGACCAACTGGCAAGTTGCATTAGGGATTTTTTAAACAATTGCAAAAAAAAATAGCAAAAGAGTGGATGACAATATACCTGGAGGAAAGGAGGGAGTTTCCGCGACAGAGGGAGCAACGGCAGGAACAACGAAAACAGCAGCTATAGAGCGACCAACATGACACAAGGAGTCCATGCAGTCTTTGGAGACTATTAATGGCATC